>NC_091632.1:50759059-51062089 GCF_027580195.1 Bos mutus | reverse complement strand
ACATCCTTACAAGCTGATTATTTCCACTATGCTAGTGCTTTTAAAATAATTTATACAGTGAAAACTTTCCTTCAAACAAAATCTTAACTAGAAATAAAAATGTATAAAAAATATAAAATATGAAACCAAGAACACAGTTTGAAAACCATTTCATTACATTGTGTTGTAACATAATCACATGCTGTCTCTTTCCTCTGTGAAATGTATATAATACTTTTTAGCAAAAGAGATAGTCTAAAATTATTATTTAATGAACATAAAAATAGCCTATGTAATTTATTTTATTCATGAAATAAATAAATTTATTTATTTATTATTGCATATAGGAAAGCCTTGAAAAATAGTGGGAAAAAAGATAAAAACAGTTTAGACATTGCTTTTTAGGGAAAACAAAAAAGATTTTACCTACTACGTGCAACAAATTATTGAGCCAACATTGGCAATAACAGGAAGGCACACTCTCCTTTTCTCTTGCTTACCTTGCTACTCTGTGGACCCTTGCTAGAATCACACTGGGATGAAGAACATATAGAATCCTGACTTGATCTCCTATAAGGAGAGGGAGGAAGCCCAAGGAGGAAAAGTTAAGATATTTTTTCATACTCAGAAGGTGCTCTCCTCTGTTTTAATTTAAGCTGGTTACTTTTTTTTTTTTTAGCATCTCTGGATTTTAGTGTGGATACTGCTCAGGTGTAGGAAATAAAAATCTGTTCTTTCCCACTGTTAAGGCTACATTTAGTCCCAGAGGCTCTGACACTGAAATGGTGAGGAGTGAGGTGGCTGTGAGGAGGCTTGGAAAACCTAGTAACTTCTGCTCTACAGTTTCTAATTCTGCTACAATGGGCTGAAAACTGGCTTAGTGTTCTGGTGCAGATATATACAGATGAGGTCCTCAAAATATTCTCAGAACATTTCAAGTCAAGGAGTAAGGAAGATGTTATATTCTGGCTCACTTCTGGATGATGAGATAGTACAGAAGCCTTTGATTTCTCTCCAGAGATGTGTTTTTCGTTGCCTATTGAAATCAGAGCTCTCAGGCAAATATAAATAGGAAAAACACCTTTTCTTAAACTTAAAAAAAAAAAAATCCCCTGCTGTCTTGGAATGGATGATGATTGCTCAGTTATAGTGGATGTCATATGAAACCTGCTTCCATATGATCTTTCATATTTTCCCTATAAATCTTTTTTTTTCTGCTTTATATCAGTGCTGATAGAGTTGTATTTTAGCTGCAAGTGGGGTCAAGTGAGCAGTTTTCCTCTCTGCCGTGGGACTGAAATGGTAAGGGGAAACTGGATAACCACACGGCAATTAGATCCCCCTAGGGCCACCCATTTACAAAAACAGTAATAGGGAAGAAAGCTGAAGCCAAGTATGTCAGTCCAAATATATCTCCCCTCAGGTGTGTGTGTGTGTGCTCAGTCATTCAGTTGTGTCTGACTCTTTGTGACCCGTGGACCGTAGCCCACCAGGTTCCTCTTGTCCATGGAATTTTTCAAGCAACAATACTAGAGTGGGTTGCCATCTTCCTCCTCCAGGGGATCTTCTGGCCCCAGGGATCGAACCCGCATCTCCTGCATCTCTTGCATTGTCAGGTGGAAGCTTTACCACTAGTGCCACCTGGGAAGACCCTTCTCTCAATTGTACCTTCCTAAATGCTGGGATGAGGAGAACTCTTTTTATATCATCCACTTAAGTCCCAGACAGTATTTCTTGATCAGTAAGTGCTGAGTTACCTTACACATTCAGGATTACGAAAGAGAAATAGTATGTCATTAATTCTAAAGCGTTTAGGGTCCAAATCAGGGTCTATAGTGAAGCAATCTTCTGGTCTATACCTAGGAATGAGCATACAAGATAAAAATTTACAAATAAGGTAACGTACATTATTATATATTCCACGCAGAGGTAATCAACTCCTGAAATGTTGATTATCATTGAACATGGAGAGAAAACCCAAAAGTATAGCATTTGAATTCTTTCTTAATAAACATCTATATAACAACATGATCTTTTAGTGTTTAGAAGTCTTTTAATTCAATCAGTTTGTCTATTAGTTCAGAGAGTGAACTTATACAACCTCCTGGAAGTTTCATACAGTTTAAAGAATAGATTTCTACTCTTTGAATAAGTACAGTGAGAAATTAGAATAAAATATAGTTACTACCCTCAAGCACCTTATAATTAAGCGCAAAAGGAAAGCAGGTAATTCAGTAATCACACTATTCTTCCTGCTCCAGTTTCCAATTGACTCAGATTCCCAAAAACACCTTCCTAGGTAGTTTCATGGAAGCAGAAGGCTGGTCCCCCACCATCTGCCCTCGCACTTCATAGTAGGCTTTTAAAGCCATGTTTGATATTCCTTATAGGAAATAGATGTTGTAACAAACTGTTCTTTTTCCTTTAGTGAAAATTACCTCTCCTAATTTGGATGGACAAGTGATGAAGGACCTGCTGGGGAGTGAACCAAGCTCAAAGGAGGAGACTGCAAATTTGATGACTTGTTGAGCTCCAACTTTTTATGTATTTCTGCTCCGCAAGTGAACTGCATGGTAAAGTGGATTATTCATTAGCAATAACAATTTCTAGTTTGCACCCTCAAAAAAGCATAGGACTTGGAACAGAAAAAGAAGGACTATTTCTCCTGACTGGTGAAGGGCTGTTAGACAAAGTTTGAGGTAGAGGTAGAGATGGCCATCCTTAACTTTAGAGTCTTTAAACTGGACCTGGATTACTTTGGACAGTTAAATTATATGTTTTGCAAAATACTCCAGTGATTCTAAATCAATTGTTTTAATATAATCACCTTTTTGTGGGAAGAGGACACTGTATGACCCACTGTAGTCAGTTATTCTTCTTTGGGTGCTGGATTTGCATGCATCCCTTGGCAAACTGCCTAGCCCTTCAAGAATAGATTCAAGAAGAATCTCCACCTTTGAACTGGGAATATTCTCAGGGGAGCTGCAATCTCTTTTAAGCTGTGGCAGTAGGTTATGGTCTTTGCATTTTTAGTCTAGTAGCTGCTTTCCCAAAATAGTGAGTCATACATAAGCTGACACAGTGTGAAAACTGTATTAATAAGAAGATGAGGAATTGTGTGGTGTTATTATTTAGGAATAAAGTGACACGTATACAGTCTGTGAGAAAAGCAAGGATTGGAGGAAAGGAACTGAAGGATGACAGGACTTCTAGGGGCAGGGCCCAGCAGACCCTGGGCTGAGGTAAAGAGGAGGGGTTTGCAGAAACAGCTACCTCAGCTTAAGGTTCAAAGAAAAGCATACCCAGAGTCCCAAAAAGAAAGGAATATTTCCTCCCAAAACTTGGCTAAAAGTAAAAACTCTGACATGGACTGAAAAGGGGCATAGAGTCCAGGAAGACATATGCAGGTACTGTAGCTAGGAGAGGCAGAGATTTCTTTCGCTTTTTCTTCTTCTTTTCCCCTGTCTTCTCTGACTCTCTTCTCCTTTATACCTCTTTCCTTCCCCCAAATGCTTAAATAGAATTGATTTTATTTTTAATTCATTGTTAAGGTTCTTGGCCATCTTATACCTTGAAGTACAACTTTAGAAACTCTCTAGATATAGGGTGATATACGGCCCTTACTTAGAGCCCAATTACACAACTGAGGAAAGGTTATTATTTTTAACCCATCCATAACAAATAATACAATGTTACATTATATCCCTTATAACCAATGGTAAGCATATTTAGAACTAGATTTCCAGGGGAGGGTAAATTTTGTGGAACAGAGCAAATCTAGTTGGTTGAGATGTAGAATTGAATATGTAATGCCCTTGTTAGTACTGCCCTGTAGTATTGGGTGGAGCTCTTTTTCCATAAGAGCTTATGGAAAAACCCAAAAGAACTTTTTGACCACCCCAATAAACTGGATGTGTTGGAGTGGTGAATGAGAAGGAAAACCCATCTTAATTACCTCTCACCATTTGACGCTGGTGTCACTGGGAATACCAGACAAGATGGGGGACGGTAGATTGGGAGGAAATCTTGGGCATGGGGGACTTTAAGGGTCTTGTTAGTCATCCATATGGTAATTGCTAATAGGCAATTGGATATGTGTGCTTGAAACTCTTAGATTATTGTTTAAAATTACTACATATTTTAAATATTTGTTAAAGTTATGTATTTGGACAAGATTATACATGGAAAGCATATACTAACTTTAGTACATACTCTTTGTACATAAAGTACATACTCTAGTACATACTCAAGAAGAGTAAATGTAAAAGCACTTGGGAATACAAATAATAAAGGTTTACTTTATTCATATCATTATGGGATTTAAACACTTAGTACATACCCTGCTTATAAAGATAACCTCCAAGAAAGGCTCCTTGAGAAAATTATCATCACTTTTATGTATTGCTTTTTTTTTTTTTTTTAAGTAATGAATGTTACTTTGACTCTTCTGCAGTGCAGCTTTTTAAGGAAATAGTATTTAAGGAAACAATTCAACTCACACTTCTTTGACAGTTGATGTTACAAAATTCCATAAGATGATCACACCATTTAAGGTTCCAGCAGCTATCAAATTATATCCTTCTGTTTGTAATAGATCAATGCAGTTCACTTCTATACTAACAGCAGGATTCTGAAGAGGGAAAGAAACAGACCCAGTGACCATCATGAACACAGTATCTAAGCACCGTGCAAAGACAATGTGTATACTTTGTTCTCTCATTAACTTAAACCAAAAAAAGTATATATTTAAATCCTAAAGCATGAAATTTAGTAAAATCTAAATTATTTTTGCATAAAATACTTTAATTTGTAGAATTTAATAAAGCAAGAAAAAATATACTCATCTGTTGTCTTCTTCCTTCAGCCTAAACTATCAACCATTAAATTACCTTCCCATCTTTCTCTTCTCTTCAAACTTCTTGACAGAATATCCTATATTAGCTCTTCTAACTTGCTGACCTTCCTTTCACCCATGGCCTAGCTTCTGCTCCATGCCACTCTATGAAAGCTTTTTCTAAATATCACTAGGGACTTCTTTTGCCAGTGCTATTTGATATATTTCAGTTGTCTTGCCTCAAGTATTTTTTGATACCTACTATGTTAGGTTCTTGGGATATATAGTTAAACAAAATGTCAGTAAACCCAGAGAAATTTTTAATAAAATTCAAGCATTCAGATAACTGCTAATTCAGATAAAATGTTAATTACATACAATTTTTTTTTTTTTGAGAATTTATGTTTTATTTGACAGACGTCCAGGAGATAGCATCTTAAGTAATCCTGGGAAAACTGCTCCAAGGAAGTGAGGAGGAAGCTAGGATATATAGGAATTATCCAACAAAGGACACAGAAGATTACAGTTAATAAAAGAAAACTCAATTTAAGGAATTTAACACTTTTCTATATATGAGAAGATGCAAGAGTCTGGGCTCTGTTCATTCCTTTGATATGCACCTCAGCTATCTGGGGCCAGTATCCTGTTTTCACATCCCGAGTTTCCTCAGGGCTCACCATCAGAAGTGGCTGCAGTCTGATGGCTGCTAGATGGTAAGTATTCTTTGTTTCCTTCCTGAGTTCCCTCAGGACTTACCAGCTCACCGTCAGAGTTGGCTACAATCACTGATGACTGTGATATCTTTTTTTACTGATATGGCAGATAATATTTTATTTCTCAGTTCTTTACCTTGGTCCAAAGTTTGAGCAATACCTGGGAGACATTTCATGACCAATTTTTGTCCCATGGTGCTAGGACATTCTTTTTAGATTTGGCAAAAATTTTTGTTGATATGCCACTTTGGATGTTAATTTCTGAATTAGGTTCTGTTGATAATTAAAGATTCTCTGGATCCTCTGTCTTACTAGTCCATTATGATCCAGGAAATGTTTTCACCTTATTGCTTCTTTCCGTACCTAGAATCACACTATTAGAATTATTTTATGTGTCATAAATGTGATCTATTTCCTCAAAATGTTTAGCCATCATTAGTTTTGTCACAGGGCCTAGTTATAAGTTGGGTACAGTAAGAGACAACAACCTTATAAAATAGACAGGATATAAGTAATACAGCTAGTAATATTAACAAAGTCATAGGGCAGCATGGAGGCACAAAACACATTTGGAAATGAAGAACAGATTAAAACAACGATTACATCTTTGTTTACAAAGCTATACTTTATCAACTTTGTTGTAAGTTATAGCATAAGAGGAAACCTCGTTTGGAAAACAAAGATTAAAACTAGTATATTTTCCAAAAAGTCATAAAGTTATAAACCATGTTTATCAGTTCATCTGATCCCATAATGTTAATTCCTGTTGATCTGGATGAAGTCATCAGATTTTCCATTAGAGTTTTGTTTTGAGAGTTCTGGGGAAAGATAGCATGTCTTTCAGTTTATCAGTCATTTTTTGTTGTTCATTTGCTAAGTCATGTCTGACTCTTTGTGACCCCATGGACTGCAGCACACCAGACTCCTCTCTCCTCCACTATCTTCTAGAGTTTACTCAGATTCATGTCCATTCAGTTGGTGATGCTATCTAACCATCTCATCCTCTACCACCCCCTTCTCCTTTTGCCTTCAATCTTTCCCAGAATCAGGGTCTTTTCCAGTGAGTCGGCTCTGCACATCAGACGGCCAAAGTATTAGATCTTCTGCTTAAGCAACAGTCCTTCCAATGAATATTTAGGGTTGATTTCCTTTCAGATCAACTGGTTTGATCTTGCAGTCTAAGGGACTCGCAAGAGTCTTCTCTAGCACGGCTATTCAAAAGCATCAGTTCTTTGGCGCTCAGCCTTCTTTATGGCCCAGTTCTCACATCTGTACATGACTACTGGAAAAACTACAGCTTTGACTATACAGATGCCCTAAAACAATAAAACAATGGTGGCATGAAACCCACATCCTGCCCAGTGAGCTCAGTAAGTTAATGACCCCTGGGACAGGATACCTAGTAGGTGCTCATTAAAAATACATGCAGTGACATACAAAAGTCTTAAAAACCCACTAAAGAATATTTTAGTATATACTGTGTGATTCAACTTACATAGCATTCTAGAAGAAGGAAAAGCAAATCTAAAAAAAATTAGAGCAGTAGTTGTCTTGAGTGAGGGGCAAGTATTGATTGGCAGGGGTATAAAAGTGTGTTTTATCTTGATGGGGTTTGGATTGTGTTTTGAATATATTCCTATTCAAATTCATTGAATAGCACACTTGAATTCTGTGCATTTTATTATTTTTAAATTTTACTAAAAGAACGTAAATAGTAAATTCTACTTGAAGATACATATACTGAATGTGTCTGGGGATGATATGTACTGATATCATCATCTTACTTTGAAATACATTTTAAAAACAAGGAGGATTGAAGGGTGAGTAGGGGATGAATATGTAACTACATATGCAATGAAGCAAATATTGCAAAATATTTGTAAAGAGTAAATTTTAAGTGAAGGGTTTTATAGGTGCTCATTATATAAAGCTGCCAGTTGTTCTATATTTGTGAAATTTTTCATAATGAAATGTTGAGAAAGAAAAACCTATGAACCATACACTATTCAGAAAAGAGATTTTATAATTACAAAGACTTTTTACACCCCTGGAAGTCCACCCATGGACAGAGAATTCAAGGATCCTAAATTAGGGCGTTACGGACCCTGGTTCTGTAACTCTAAGGATGTACTACTAAGGACTTGTCAGGAGATACTTCTTTTTATCTGTGTGTGGAAAACAATATTGGTTTCTTTCAATCTACTTACAATTTTGAAAATCGGAGAATATCCTGTAACAGAAATAGTCTGATGATATATTTTCCTTATTTAGATTTTTTTAAACAATATTTAGGACAGCAAGAAAAAAATTAACCAGATATCAATAAGTGATATCACCAGAGCAATATAAGAAGCTTAAAAAATAAAAGCTGAAAACAAAAAGTTGAAATTTTATTAACTGATATTGGAAAATCTAATTAAAATCATATAATGTAAACATGGTGAAATAATAATTAGCCAGAAAATGTGAACAACAATTTTGTGACCTCTTGACATGATCCCAAACTTACCCTTCTTGTCGAAATCTAGGAGACGTTAAAACAACCTAGCTATTTTTAGATAGATGAAAACATGAAATGCTAATGGACTCCCTGAGTGGAGCTGAAAGAATAACTGTGATTATTTTCAAGAGTAGTTTCTAATAAAACTGTTGAAACCTCATCTACACCAAGCTGCTCAGAAATTAGCATTGCCATGGCAAAAGTGACCATACACAAAGTGAAAACACAAATAAGAAAATGGGAAAAAATATTTGAAACTTCTCTCACAGAGGACTGATATTCCTAATACATATTCCTAATCATTTTACATATATGTGTATATTCTTATATTCCTAATATATAAAGAGCTTTTTAATACATTAGAAAAAAGAAAAATCTAGATAGAAATATAAACAAAGAATAGACAAATGATGCATGTACTTAAAAATATTTAATCTGAAAACTTGTCGTACCTGAAACTTATCCAGAACTACTAGGGTCATATCAAAAGAACTCAGAAACCTGAAGTGTCCAACTAGCTTGAGATGGGACAATTTAAGAATTAATCAATAATGCAGTAGACTGAAACACATCAAGAATATTTAAATTTGTGATCTGATAATGATACTAAACAAATAAAATGCACTGACCATTTTTGTAGGATGCTAGAAAACCAGTTTCTTACTTTGAAAACTGATAAATGCAAGAAAACAGTCAGTTACTTTGATTTCCTGTCTGAACTGTACCTCAACTAAATAGTTGATCATAGTTTTTGCTTAGAGACACATTCCAGCTAACAAATTAATCAGAGTAAGGTAAAATGGCAACTCTGAATGAAATAATAAACCTAGGTAGTGATCATTAATGGCTGCTGACATCCCCCCCCCAAAAAAAAATTATGTGAACTTTGATGGAGGTAATGACACGTGTACTATAGTGACCTCCATGTAGTATAGAGTCTTTTTTTTAAATCAAAGCTGTATGCACCAGACATAATTACCAGATTAAACGAAGTAAAAAAGAACCTCTTCAATTTACCACAAGGGTGCAGTCAGCAAAATCTGGAAAATGAGAAACCAGGCACCAATTGTCTAGTATCATTAAGAAATGAATTACAAGGGGAAAAAAGATAGGGAAAGATGATTACAGCTTTAAAGAGACATGAACCAAATGCAACAAATGGGCCTTGATTGGATTCTGGTTGAAACAAACTGTAAGAAGTATATATTGTATGAGAAGATCTGGGAAAATTGGAAACTGTGATGTGATTATATTAAAGATGTCTTATAAATTATCTTAGAAAATATTTGAGAAAATACTGGTACCATTGTTCTATTTTTGAGTCATTACTATTTAGAGATACATACTGAAATATTTAGGGATAAAGTTACACAATGTTGAGGACTTGCTTCAAAATAATCCATCCATTGACAGTGGTCATGAGGAAGTGGTAGAAATAATGAGGAAAAAAATTGGCCATAACAGATACTTTTTGAAGCTGGCTAACAGTACATGAAAATACATTGTATTATTTTCTCTACTTTTGTATATGTTTGTAATTTTTCATAATATAAAGGAAAAAAATTCAAGAAGAAACTTACACCAACACGCTGAGAAAAGTTTTTCTCAACTATCAGCTCTACATCTGGGAAGGGAATAGCCATGCTCCTTTCTTTAGTAGACACCCTTAGATGCACAATACGATTCCCACTTTGTAGGACAGGCACAACATCAGGCAGCTCCCATATCACCGCAAGGTAAATATCATCTTCTTTACCCTTTAATAGAAATCCAGTGAGTACATGAAAAATTCAGTTAACTATTTTGAGCTGTTTTAATGGCATAGAGAAAAATAGAACATACAGTGATGTACTTACCACTCAGCTTTATCAGATATTAAGCTCTACCTGTCCCTCCCTAATATAATTCCTCTTTCTTTACTTTCTAGGGGTAACTAGTAACCTGCATATGGTTTTAGTCATCAAAGTTTATACCCATATGCCATATTCAGGTATTAGTCATATATATAGCTTCCCTGGCAACTCAGATGGTAAAGAATCCACCTGCAATGCAAGAGACCCATGTTTGATCCCTGGGTCAAGAATATCCCCTGAAGAAGGAAATGGCAACCCATTCCAGTACATGGAGAATCCCATGGACAGAGGAGCCTGGGAGGTTACAGCCCACAGGGTAACAAAGTGTCAGACATGACCTAGTGACTAACACTTTTCATATGTATGTTACATGATATGATACTGCTTTCAGGCTTCTAACCTTTTTATAAAATGATGTCAAACTTTATGGTTTCTTACTCACCTTGCTGGTTTCACTTAATTTATTTTTGAGATTTATACAAGTAATTATGTGGCACTCTAGTTCATTTTGGAGAGGGCAATGGCACCCCACTCCAGTACTCTTGCCTGGAAAATCCGATGGATGGAGGAACCTAGTAGGCTGCAGTCCATGGGATCGCTAAGAGTCAGACACGACTGAGCAACTTCCCTCTCACTTTTCACTTTCATGCATTGGAGAAGGAAATGATAACCCATCCCAGTGTTCTTGCCTGGAGAATCCCAGGGACGGGGAAATCTGGTGGGCTTCCGTCTATGGGGTCGCACAGAGTTGGACACGACTGAAGTGACTTAGCAGCAGCAGCAGCTAGTTCATTTATTTTTAACTCCTTTATAGTATTGTATGAATATACAACTATTTACTTATCCATTCTCCTACTGGTGAGTGTTCAGGCTGTGACTTTTTCACTGCATGTTTTTATGGACAAATGGCATATTTTCTAGCGCATGTACCTGGTGTAGAATTATTAAATTGTAAGATATGTGCATCCAGTTCTTTCTTAACATTCTTGTCAAAACTTGGTTTCATTTGAATTTTTAAAAATTATTTTTGGCTATCTGATAGTTTTAAAATAGAACATTTAAATTTTTTTAAATTTATTAATTACATTAATCACATTTTCCTAATTTTGTAAGTTGACCATATTTTTCATGTATTTTTGAACCATCTGATTTTCTTATCTGTTCTTTGTCCATTTTCTGTTGGGCTGTTTCTTTTTCTTCTGGATTTGTGTTGTTTCTTTTGATAGTCTGGTTCCTAATCTTATTTACCTGGGGTGCATTTGTCTTTTCACAGTCTGTGACTTGTTTTTCTACTTTGTTTTCTAAGACAGGTTTTTATTTTTAATTTGACTGTAGTGAAGATATCTTTGTGATATCCCATTTATTCAGGTTGTCCTTATGTCCTTTAAGATCCCCACCACAAGAGCCTTGTATGTTATTGCTGGGTTTGTTTTAGGTACCTTTGATTTGTATTTGCTATTGTCATCATTCTTTCTGTTTTCTAGTTGATTATTGTTGGTGAGATGCTTTTAGTTTTAGAATTTTCAACTTTTATATGGGAATAAAAGCTACTTTGTAAAGGTTATTTAGTTGGCAGAGCAGGGATCTTTGTAGGTTGAAAGGCCACTTGTGGTAAAATGAAGAGAATATTGGTTCTAGGCATGGTGACAATGTGTTTCTAGTCTTAGTTCTAGTGAGACCTTGGACAAAGCATATATCTTTATGAGGCCTTATTTTCCTTAGTTCTTAGATAAAATTCCTATTTTTAAAAACTTTATGTTTCTAGTTGTAGACCTAACATCTCTGTTATCTCATATTCAAAAGTGTGAGTCAATGGTACTCCTATATATTAATTGATTCTTTAGTGTTTGCACCATGGGATTAGAAGGAATCTCAGCAATATCCAAATAGTGATCAGATATTGATATACTGAGCAATAGCTAGGTTAGGGTCGTGGGCTCCCTTGATGAGATAAATTGGCTACAGTGGTTTTAATACGTTTAGCTGGTTTTAGCTGAACCATTTCAGATAGTAGCTTTCAGACTTTCTGAATTCACAGAAAACTAAATTTTAAAAAATATTTTAAAAGATTTATTTAGAGTTACTATTTCATTTTACCAAGAAAGGACATGTGAAAGTGAAAGTGAAGTTGCTCAGTCATGTCCGACTCTTAGCGACCCCACGGACTGCACCCTACCAGGCTCCTGCCTCCATGGGATTCTCCAGGCAAGAGTACTGGAGTGGGTTGCCATTGCCTTCTCCAGGACATGGGGGGACCCTTATTCAGAGACAGTCCTAGGATGAGATTTGAGTGTGATGTTTCATCTGCAAGTATCCTTAAATCCCCAGAGGTGTGTATGGAGGGGGCAATGTATGCTACGGTTTATGCGTAGTATTCCTTGCTTCCAAGGATGTAGAGGAGTATCTGAACATGTGTGTAACAGCCTTTGGTACTTTTGAATTGGGAAGAGAATGGGCAGCAGAAAGGTGTACTGATGGTGTCTCAACAGAGGACTGCTGTGGGGAATGCTGAACCCCAACCCTCAAGAACACCATGGCTGTATATCCTCCCTTTGGGATTGTCACCTCTTGCATTTTTCTAGTAGCCAAAGCCCAGTGAGAAGAAAAACTGTAGTTAAATGGGCCTAGAATCTAGAGAGAATAGACAAAACATGCAGAACAGATCCCAGAGTAGCTAGAACTTCTGGGAAGTACAATAACTTGAGCAGTTCAGTCAGTTCAGTCACTTAGTCATGTCCGACTCTTTGCGACCCCATGAATCACAGCACGCCAGGCCTCCCTGTCCATCACCAACTCCCGGAGTTCACCCAAACTCACGTCCATAGAGTCTGTGATGCCATCCAGCCATCTCATCCTCTGTCGTCCCCTTTTCCTCCTGCCCCCAATCCCTCTCAGCATCAGAGTCTTTTCCAATGAGTCAACTCTTCGCATGAGGTGGCCAAAGTACTAGTTTCAGCCTTAGCATCATTCCTTCCAAAGAATACCCAGGACTGATCTCCTTTAGAATGGACTGGTTGGATCTCCTTACAGTCCAAGGGACTCTCAAGAGTCTTCTCCAACAGCAGTTCAAAAGCATCAATTCTTCAGCTCTCAGCTTTCTTCACAGTCCAACTCTCACATCCATACATGACCACTGGAAAAACCATAGCCTTGACTAGACGGACCTTTGTTGGCAAAGTAATGTCTCTGCTTTTGAATACGCTATCTAGGTTCATCATAACTTTCCTTCCAAGGAGTAAGAGTCTTTTAATTTCATGGCTGCAATCACCATCTGCAGTGATGTTGGAGCCCCCAAAAATGAAGCCTGACACTGTTTCCACTGTTTCCCCATCTATTTCCCCTGAAGTGATGGGACCAGATGCCATGATCTTCATTTTCTGAATGTTGAGCTTTAAGCCAACTTTTTCACTCTCCACTTTCACTTTCATCAAGAGGCTTTTTAGTTCCTCTTCACCTTCTGCCATAAGGGTGGTGTCATCTGCATATCTGAGGTGATTGATATTTCTCTCGGCAATCTTGATTCCAGCTTGTGCTTCTTCCAGCCCAGCGTTTCTCATGATGTACTCTGCATATAAGTTAAATAAGCAGGGTGACAATATACAGCCTTGACGTACTCCTTTTCCTATTTGGAAACAGTCTGTTGTTTGGGCAAACCTGAACAATACTTCAGTTCAGTCGCTCAGTCATGTCCAACTCTTTGTGACCCCATCGACTGCAGCATGCCAGGCTTTCCTGTCCATCACCAACTCCTGGAGCCTACTCAAACTCATGTCTATCATGTCGGTGATGCCATCCAACCATCTCATCCTCTGTCATCCCCTTCTCCTCCCACCTTTAATCCTTCCCAACATCAGGGTCTTTTCCAATGAGTCGGTTCTTTGCATCAGGTGGCCAAAGTATTGGAGTTTCAGCTTCAGCATCAGTCCTTCCAATGAATATTCAGGACTGATTTCCTTTGGGATTGACTGGTTGGATCTCCTTGCAGTCCAAGGGACTCTCAAGGGCCTTCTTCAACATCACAGTTCAAAAGCATGGGAGTTCAAAACAGAAACAAAAACCAACACATGATCTTCAAGTTTAAGAATTTGCTTGATGAGTTAAAGGAGACAGTGCCTGGCTGAGACTTGAACTAATAGCCTAGCAGTAGAGAAATATTTCAAGAGTCAGCAAAGCTAAAACAAAACAAAAACAGAGAAAAATATAAGAAATCTGGAGGACAAATTCAGAAGACCTAATGAGTTAGACACGACTGTGCAACTGAACTGAATATGCAAATAATATGAGTTTCTGAATTAGAAAAAGAAACATATGCCAAAGAGACATCTAAGAAATGAATAATAATACAACAAAAATCCCCTGAGCTGGAAGAAGTACGTAGGACTTCAGATTGAGTTTCCTGTGGAATTGATGAGAAAAGATACAAACAGAGGCATAGACTTTAAACTCCAAGGACAAAGATAACATCTTATAAATTTGCAGAAAGAATAAGTTGCTTACAAAGGAAGAAGACTCAGACCAGTTGTGGATTGCTCATTGACAGCACTATCACTTCAAGACAGTGCAGTTACATATAGACCTAATAAAAGGTCCTGTAACTCATGAATGGAGAAAGAAACAGCAACCCACTCCAGTATTCTTGCCTGGAAAATTCTATGGACAGAGGAGCCTGGCAGGCTACAGTCCATAGGGCTGCAAAGAGTCAGACATTACTGAGCGATTAAGCACACACACACAGGCACTAAAATTTTGGTCTGCTATTTACTTACTATATTGTCATCTCTTTAGTACCAGCTGGGAGATTTAGAAAATATTTTATCCACAGTGTTTCATGGCTTTCAGTGACTTTCCTGAGTAGTTATATAATATAGAATCCTGGGATTTAGAAAAATACCTACTGTATGTGGAGCACACAAAATATTTCTTGAATTGTGTTGAGTTTAGTTGGAAATCAGAGGAAAGCAGTCTTCCCTGACTCCCAAATTAGGCTAGGCACCACCTGCCATCATTAATTTCTATAGCACTTTGTGTAAGCATTCATAACACATATAACAGGTGGATCAATATCAGTCCTTCTTATTAAATTATAAGTTCCATTGTGAAATGGGAGATATCTTTCTGGTTCATGGTAAACATTTGGTAAATGGTTACTGAAAAAAAATGAGTGAATAAATGAAAGTATTCCAAAAATTAAGTATGTAAATCAAACCATATTTTACTTTGAATAAGCAGATAATAAAGTGAAGAAAGAAAGAAAGTGAAGTTGCTCAGTCGTGTCCGACTCTTTGCGACCCGTGGACTGTAGCCTACCAGTCTCCTCAGTCCATGGGATTTTCCAGGCAAGAATACTGGAGTGGATTCCTTCTCCAGGGGATTTTCCTGACCCAGGGATTGAACCCAGGTCTCCCACATTGTAGGCAGATGCTTTACCGTCTGAGCTACCAGGGAAGGCAGATAATAAGTGATAAGCAAATAATAAGATATCAATAATAATAAAAATAATGTTTTCAACATTATCCTTAATGTAAATTTCCCCCCTCAAGCATTAATAAAATACCGTAAAATGCCCCATAGATCTACTATTGTATACCTTACAAGGGGTTTCTTATATTTCTTCATTCTGTCAGTCCTTAGTGAACACCTACTCTGGGCAGAGCAAGAATACAAATATGAATAAGAGAGGTTTTCAGTCCTCATCAAGTTCAATCTATGGAGTTCAGGAGACATAAAAAATCAAAATAATCAAAGCAAAAACTGCTATCGTAGATCTAAAAGCAATTTTGATGTGGGAACAGCACAATGCTCCATTTTGCAGTTTTTAAAAAGGAGTGTTTATAATAGCAGATTTTGTCTGCTGGGATTGCACTAACTTAAAACAGAGAAATTAATACATTGTCACATTTGAGAGTATATTACTAATAAGTTCCTTTCTACAGTGCCACTTTTTTAGGGAGTAAGTGAGCTTGTTTTATTTATTACTTCTTTATTTTTTAAACATTATAGTAATTAAAGATTCCAAGGGATAAGAGGGTGGAGATGAGTTTAGTTTTATTTCATGTCTCTAGAAATTGAGTAGATTTGTAGACCAAGCTCTGATGAAAGTAAAGTTGTCAACATGAATGACTGCATGAGCTGGGGCAAGGGGTGTGCACGTGTGTGTGTCAGGACCAGGTGGTAAAAAAATGGGAAATAAAGAATAAGAATGTTCAGTCTAAAGCCATCCATTGAAAAAAATGGTAAGCTATACGAAAGACTAGTGCCATCTCTGGCCAAAACTTTATTTAGGTCCAAAGTTACAGTTTCCTAATGACCTCTTTGCTTTGTGTCATCTTTTAGGTTCTTCCTTCACAGGCTGAAAACCCACAAGTGTCTATCCCAGTTTTCAAGGATAATGCTACCTGCAGGTTCTGTTTTCCAAAGGAATATGGCTATGTTTAGATGATACTTAAATTATTGCTTTATTTTGTCAATTCAGCAAAGAAAAGAAAAAGAAAAATCAGACCAAACATTGATTTAGTCATGTATTGACTTGGCTATCAACTTGTTTTCACTTTACTACAAATTACTTAATACATAATTAAATAGAATTGTGTTGATTCCTTGACTGTTTGTGTCTAAATTATCCAAAAGAACATTAATCTTTTTCCTTTGGTCTTTATGTTATTCAAATTTTAACCACATTTCTCAGTATTTCATCTTATATATTGAGGAAATTGTGTCCCTCAGTAAGAATTCCACATTCTCATCATGGCAGAATTACAAAGAAAATCTTTTAAAAGAAATTTACAGCTATTTCTTTCCACTGAAGAACTTCCTTTCTAGTACAGGGCCATTTTGGATTGTTCAGACAGCAAACAAAGATTAGTTGAATCAAGGAAGTTTTTCACTCCTATCTTCAAAAGGGGAAGAATAAGAGCAAAGAATCCTTGAGTTCTAGGCAGGGAAACATCACTCAACAGCCAGAGTAAATGATATAGTTTTCATTTTAAGCATGAAGAAGGCTTTAGTGTACTTAGGTGGTAAAAGACACACAGGAAAAACAAATTTAGTCTACCTACTACTACTACTACTACTAAGTCACCTCAGTCGTGTCCGACTCTGTGCAACCCCAGAGACAGCAGCCCACCAGGCTCCCCCGTCCCTGGGATTCTCCAGGCAAGAACACTGGAGTGGGTTGCCATTTCCTTCTGCAAAGCGTGAGTGAAAAGAGAAAGTGAAGTCACTCAGTCATGTCCGACTCTTAGCGACCCCATGGACTGCAGCCCACCAGGCTCCTCCGCCCATACCTCAATCCTTCCAAAACATCCTTAAACAGATTGCCATATTAACCGTTAAGTACACAAAGCAGTTTTGATGACAAACTGAAAAAGTGACTTGAATGTCCCTGAATGCATTATGGGTTATATGGTTCCGAGAGGAATCATTGCTCCCTTTCATAAAGCCTACTGGGGAGCAGCTCTGCCGGTGCTGCTGCTGCTGCTGCTAAGTCACTTCAGTCATGTCTGACTCTGTGCGACCCCATGGACAGCAGCCCACCAGGCTCCCCTGTCCCTGGGATTCCTCCAATGAGAATATAAACCATGTCAGAGGTGGTAGCTGTATGTAAATTTAATCTTCTTGATATCTACTCCAGAAGGATCCTGCTAATCCCTTCAGCAAACATTGGATGGGCAGTGTCGACCAGCTATTCTTTTTTGCTCTTTGCTTGGACGTGGGCAGGGTTAATTAGGAACACCTTAGGAAGGCTGTGGAGAAATACTATCCTCCGCTGGCTGGCAAGAGAAGAGTTAAATGGGGATTATCCACGCTCAGTTGATTTTCCCCAGAAGAGCACATAGAGTATGTGGAAATGGGATTGCAAACCTGGATCATTTTGATCTTTCCGTTGCGCTCCAAGGAGAGGAGCAAGTATTGGTGTTTCTCCTGAGCTTTCAGGAAAATCAGGCGGTGCAGCCAGTGCTCTTCCTCTTTCCAGTCTTTCCCTTCTGGTAACACCTTCAACTCTTGTCCACTGCCAAAGTCCCAGATTTTAACTGTTCCTGAACACACAGAGAAAAGATTCTATAAGCAAAAAACATTTCTAGGAGGAATGGCTTTTATCTCAGAGAAAATGAATCTAATTGAAAGCTTTCTGCAACAATTTATCCTAAGTTTATTCCCTATTGAGACTGACACATGAGTCTCCCTAGCATTGCTGTGTACAAAGTATATTTCTGTATACTTTCATTGTCACAGGCTGATAAAAAATGAACAGGACCAGGCAATGTCTTGAAATTTGTGAACATATTCTTTGAAATTCCCAGACTCTCCTGTGTGAGTTTTCTGTCTTCATTGGGTCTTTTCTGCTTTTATTATCCCAACGCTTTCCAGTTTGCTAAATATTCTCCAATATCTATCTATCTAAAATCATGCCACAGTGATTATTAACAGTAAAAGGTCACTCCAATAGTGTCATTTCCTAAGGTGCTAACATGTTTTAGAACTAGATCCTACTGGGTAATAAAAGGATTAAGAGAATTCCAGCAGGTAGAAAACAAAATGTTTGGAGTTGTTGGTTACATAAAAAGGAAATGCAAAAAGCATGTCGAGTTTCTTCTTACATTTGGAATCATACATTCTAATTAATTTTGTTCGTGTAGGAGATCCTCTGAAAGGGCCAGGTGAAATGATAGCATACTTATTGAATGCCTGTTTCTAGGTCATTACTCAGTGTAGAGAATTATCTTCTAACATGGATTTTTAGAGTGACCTCAGGTTGCATTTATTCATACGCCATCAACTCAGCATTCTGGATTTTATTTCATGTATATTGTTATCTGCTCACACTTTAAAAACTCTGACTTTTACTCAAGATACTCAATCCATCAACTGGCTTACAAACAAGAATTTATCTAGTAAACATATCCCTAAAAGAAATATGGGCTTCCCTGGTGGCTCAGCTGGTAAATAATCCGCCTGCAATGTGGGAGAGCTGGGTTTGATCCCTGGGTTGGGAAGATCCCCTGGAGAAGGGAATCACTATATATGTATAGTGTCATATATATATGACAGATGGTCATATTGTCTAGGTCACATTGTCTCTCTCATGGGAGTTCAGAATAAGGTAAGGTGAAAGGAGAGAAGACTGGTTCCAACAAGTTCTAAGAACTCTCCACAGCAGCAAAAGACACAGCCCAACTGGAGCATGACATTCTCTCAGGGGTGACATGACACATGCCCTTAAGCATCTTAGACTTATAAACAAGTCCAGTATAGGATCCTAAATGTGATACGGCAAAGTTGGATGGATGTTTTGTCTGGTCCCATATTTTCAGTAAAAATATTATGAAAAGCACTAAATAGAATGTCTGTGTCAGCTGATGGGGCTTCCCTGGTGGCTCAGTGGTAAAGAATCCTCTTGTTAATGCAGGAGACATAGATTCAATCACTAGGTAGGGAAGATCTACTGAAGAAGGACATGGCAACCCATTCCAGTATTCTTGCCTGGGAAATACCATGGACAGAGGAGCCTGGAGGGCTATAGTCCATGGTTGGGATCACAGAAGAGTTGGACATGACTGAGCAACTAAGGGACAGAATGAGTCAGTGCAACTCAGATAAATCTCAGTCAAAATGGACTGAGATGGTATATATGAAAGACTTTGCAAACTGATAAGCATCTATATAAGTAAGGTATTTATTATGATTAACACCAATATCAGGACATTAATGCCCATTAGAGAAGAGCCTAGCACTGTTCAGTCAGGCACAGCAGTCTCACTGGCATGCTTACATATTCCAGCTCGATTCACACTTCCCCTCTAACCCAAACAACTTGTGATGAGATCCTAGAACAAATTCTTGGGACACTAAAGCAGGGGGGCCATATTCTGGATATTAGTCTGACCATTATATGCTCCTGTGGCAAAAATAAATCCACTTTCATCGATAGCTGCAGCAGTCAGTTCAACATTGAAGCCATGAGGATCTAAAATCTGGTATATTTGGAGGCCAGTTTCGAGTTCCCATACCTACAAGAAAGAACAATAAAATACTTCATAAGACCTTCAGTTTTCATCAATTTTACAATATTCAAAATAACCTCAAAATTGGCACAGGGCATACCTAACACCTTTTCCAACATTCTGCCATGAATGTTGGTTTAATCAAAGAAAGGTCTAAAAGATGTAGTCTGATAGTCACTGTGCCACCCCAGAGTGTTTCTGTAATATATATAGGTGGGATGAGACAAGCCACAATTGTTCCAGTCAGCCCCTGTCTATCTAGGAAGCAGTCAGATGCTACTCTCGGCATGAAGCAAGCTTAGCAGCAGGCTAGAAATGTAACAGGAGGTCAGTGGACAAAGAAATAAAGTTGAATGTATTCTCTGTTGTCATTTATCCAAATTGTCTAGAGATCATGGGACAGAATCTACAATTAACAGTGTGAAATCTGAGACAACCCAAGGAAAGGGCTCACTGACCTTTCCAAGGAGTGTTCTGATTAGGGACATGGGCCAGTTCTTAACAGAGAGAACAGGAGAGGAAGGGCAGGGGAGGCTGAGACTTCAGAGAAGGTTGGGTGTAATCAGAAAGCCTAGAAACATGTCAAAGCTCATCACTATCTCTTTAGAAATGCAGTAGAAGCGTGAGACCTGCAGTCTCGGTCTGAATCTTTCTCTTTTCATGGATCTGCCAACTTCAGGTGTCTATTAGACTTCCAGTAAACAAACTGAACTGGCAGCACAGTTTGAACTCGAGGTATTTGGAAACAGGCAGCATAAACAAAGGGCCAGAGCTGGGAAGGGGCACGGCTCCTCCAGGGAACCGAAAGTCAGTTGTTGCAGCTAGAGTGAAAGAAGGAGAGAGGGAGGAGATGTGGCTGATGTAATCACGGATCTGGAGACCAGACAACAGGGCCATTGACTGAGCTGTGGCGGAGCCAAGATCTGAATGAAGTCAGGCTGGCCCTAAAGCCCATGCTCTTAACCTGTGTGCTCCCCTGGGTGTAGATGAGGTCCCAAAGGGAGAATGAGGACTAAGGACCACTACAGGAAGGGGTCTCAGGGGCCACCCATTTCCTGGCCTAAAGTATGATCTGTCTCCAACCAGTCAGGTATGAAAATTCACCTAGATGTCTTCTTTTCCCCTCCCTACCTTGCAAGGAAGACACTTTCCTTTTAAGAGGTCAGTATTTCATGAAGACAGCCAGGTTTTAGTTTCCCTCTACTTATTCTGTAGGCATTATTAGAAATAACTGATAATTACATGAACTTAGGAGATTTTGTCCTGAGAAAATCTCCAGCAGATGAGCACAGAAGGTCAAAGTTTGAGAGGGAATTTGAAGCGTCTCTGAGAAATGCTTTCTCCTGCTCCCTATGTCTCCTTTTGGAGAGCATGCATGAAATAAAAGGATAAACACTTCAGGCAAACACCTCCAGCCATCACTGCTAGGTGAAGTCAGTGGTCGTAAATACAAATACATTTAGGGTGGTCCAGAACTCTGGCCTCTGGAGAACACATTAATGACATGGCCTGAGGATTGCAGAGGAAAGGATGTTGGTATTCACCTCAGAAAACCCTGGGTTCGTATCCCAGCCACGATGCTTACTAGTTATATGAACTGAGGCAAGTTGCTTGATCTTTGAATCCTAATTTCCACTTCTTTAAATGGAACCTCACACAGAAAACTAGTGTGAGGATTAAACAAGATTGTGGATTTAAGACACTTGGCACATATCCCGCACCTATAGGGGTCAGAGTAAACATCTATACATTTCTTTCCCTTCTTCTTAACAGTCTCCTATAGCTCAGTTTAAAATTTTTTACACACACACTAGGCTTTTTTCCTTGACGTATTTCCCTTAAAATTCCTGTTTTAATCATAAGAACTAGCTTCATTTTTTAAATTGAACTTGTAGCCTAACAGCAAGCAGTCTGAGCTGCATTAAAAAGCTTACTTTTCATGTATTCATGAACGCTTAAAAATAGCTCTAACATAAGGTTCCATCATATATGCCATTACCTTTATTTAATCACTCAAAGACTCATCTATAAGAAGAGAAAATTCTATCTTTGCTTTTTTCTTCCTGAGGAGTCAATATGTACTCACCTTAATTATGGACTCAGAGCAGATGGTAAGTACTTGGTAAAAATATTTGTTGTAAAGCATGACATTGATTTCTCGTTCATGGGTGTGAGGGACCTGTTTTGTATCTTGTATCATCCTAGTTAAAGGATACATGTCCATAACACTAGATCCTTGAACAGAAATAAGAATCTCATAAATAACAAATATTAGAAGATTTGAACCACAAAGCATTTTATTCAACTAATTGTGTTTGGAACTAGCTGATCAGTGAGGTTATTAATGCCTAGGAGACCGAATGAGGTAAAAACACATTCATTTATTCAAAAACACCTTTGACAAATAAAACAAATATGATTTAGCCAGAGAAAAGCATTCATGTGGGGCTTCATTAATTTCCAAGTGTAGGGCACTTGGACTTTCTTGATATCTTCTTTTCAGTGACCACTATTTTCCTACTTTTTATAGTCTAGTTTTTTCCTTCTTTAGAGTGCCTGCTACATTATCTTGTGTACAGTAATAAAGATGGTGGCCACCTTTTTGCTGATGGAAAACTTCCACTTAGTGATTGGGATATGTTAGAAAGCTGTTTCAACCAACAAATAATAAAGCACTCCGTAAACATGGTCTTGTGCTTCCCTGGTGACTCAGTGGTCAAAAAAATCTACCTACACAATGAAGGAGATGAGGGTTTGATTCCTGTGTCAGTAAGATCCCCTGGAGAAGGAAAGGCAACCTGCTTCAGTACCCTTGCCTGGGAAATCCTATAGATGGAGAAGCCTGGCCAACTACAGTCCAGGGGGTCACAAAAGAGTCAACCCAGCAACTAAACAGCAACAACAAAACAAGCCAGTGCTTGCAACAATATTAAATAAGATTAATTTCCAAATTGCCATAGTGAATTAGGTGGAGAGCAGGTATTTCTTACTTGCATTTTTTAAATTTATGTGTTTATTTTAATTGGAGGACAATTACAGTATTGTGATGGTTTTTGCCATATATCAACATGAATCAGCCATAGATACACATGTGCCCCCCCAATCCTGAACACTTCCTCCCACCTCCCTCCCCATCCTATCCCTCTAGATTGTCACCCAGCACCTGCTTTGAGTGCCCTGCTTCATGCATTGACCTCACACTGGTTATCTATTTTACACATGGTAATGTATATGTTTCCATGCTATTCTCTCAAATCATCCCATCCTCTCCTCCCACCGAGTCCAAAAGTCTGTTCTTTACACCTGTGTCTTCTTTGCTGCCCTGTATGTAGGACTGTCAATACCATCTTTCTAGATTCCATATACAAGCATTAATATACAGTATTTGTCTTTCTCTTTCTGACTTACTTCACTCTGTGTAATAGGCTCTAGGTTCATCCACCTCATTAGAACTGACTCAAGTGCATTCCTTTTTACAGCTGAGTAATATTTCATTGTATACATGTGCCACAACTTCCTTATCCATTCATCATGGCATTTGGTTTGCTTTTATATTAATCCTATAAACTGCAAGTATGATTTAACTCTCAAAATCAATAATGTATTCTGTTTTAGTGTAATGTCTAGAAATATACATAAGGATCTCAAAGCATTCCACAGTTCAAACAGAAATGAAACTTCTTCCTAATTTATTGGTGTGGAGATTGAGTTACCAAAGGCTGGCCCTTCTTTTTCTCAAGTCTCTCCATAGAAATCTCAACTGCAGCAAAATTTTCAGCAAGAGTTACTGAACACTTTCCTAAAATGTTTGAATTCTAAGATAAAGTCTACTCATGTGTAAAGAGAATGGAGGAAGTATTTCTGATAGTATTTCTGGCTCTTCTGGTAGTATTTCTCAATTCAAATATCACAGGGTGGAAATCTGAGAGGGATGCGGTAACCAGATAATCAAACAACACATGGAGTGCCTTCATATTCTACTGACTGTAATGGATTTTATTTGAACTGACAACAAAGCTAGATATGCTTATGAACAAGCGGCAATCCGCTCCATGTTTGGCTAGATATACCATTTAGCAGTATAGAAACAAAGCAATACAGAGAAAGAAAGTAGATCCAGGAGTCAGAAACTTTGGGACTGAATCCCACCTGTGTATCTCAACTAACGTCCTTATACTAGTCAGCTGAAATAGTTAATATTTAGTCTTATCATTTATAAAATAAGATGAAAAATAATTCCTACTTCAGTGGTGGTTGTGCAAATGAAATAAAGTCCATGAAAGCACTTTGTGAAAGAACTAACCAAATGGTAGTTGTCTTATTAGAGTAACAAAAACAACAATGGTGACAGTAACAACAGCATATTCTATAACGTGGTGTTGCTGTCCCTGGGGTGTATAAGATTACTATGGCTGCTTCATTTGAACAAAAGCACAAATTAAAATCTGAGAGCTAAGCTTCAGATGCAATTCTGATGTCACATTGATGGTTGCAGTCAATGTATGTGATATTAGTGATTAAGCAATACACAGAGCTCTATATTGTTGTAAGCAGAGTATTATCCGAATTACATAAACTTAGGAAGAAATTTTGATCTTAGGGTTCTCTTTTGTGTTTTTGCTTTTGCCTTGATATTTGAAGCTTTAGTTACTCTGATGATAAATGGGATGGAAATGCTGAGCTTAGTAAATTAAACATGCAAGTTGGGGCACTAAGAGAAAACTTGATTGTAGCCATTTTTATGTTATTCTTAGAGGACATAGTATAGAGGAGGGGTGCTTACAACGAGAGTTAATTTCTGTTTTAGAAGGTAGAAGATTATCCATCAAACATGAAGTTCTAGTTCACTTCTAATCCAGAAAACACCTAAAAGTTAAAAATAACTCATATTCTCCACCAGGAGAGATAGCATCAATCATTTCTCTGCCCTATTAATCCCACAGGAACTCAGATAAGGTGGTCAATAGGAAATGCATTCTGGGTTGGTGTTACAGAAGGAGGAACTATTGTTAATACTATTCATGTCTTTGAAAGCTTCTTCTGAGGATATGCATGTGAGCAATGTTCAACCCAAATGTCTAACAGAGTCTTTTGTTTCTTTAGTAAGCATGTTTATCAGGGGCAGCAGGAAAAGGAGAAAAAAAATCTGTGAGCATCAGTGCTGGTGGCTCTGTCATTCAGAACCCTATCCTCTCTCTTCACTGTCCTTTGTCTAGAAGCAACGGCAGATGGGAAGGTCAACACCCTATCCACTGAGTAACTGTCTCAGTACCAGAGTACATGGGGCCAAACTGCCTCCCTGAAGAAAAGGGGCACTGAGAGTATGCTGGTGCAGCCGTGCTAAGATGGGTCATATTCCTGCTCCAACACTCAATGCAGAGCTGGATTTGCCCTGTGTGTAGCAGCAGCCTTAACCCCACCACCTTGCATCCTAGGTTCAAGACCTCATCCACCAAGCTATAGAAAAATAGAAAGCCATAGAAAAATAGAATTGAATTCAGTTATCTATTGTGAGGAATCACAGTTTATACGTTTCCCATCTAGTTTTGTTTTTCTTCCGGTCAGTGATCAAGTGCTAGTTAAAAAACAGATTTGAAAAAATTAAGATTTTATTTCTCATTAACTGGGTGCAGGGGTGCTAAGTCGCTTCAGTTGTGTCCAATTCTTTGTGACCCTATGAACCATAGTCCGGCAGTTTCCTCTGTCCATGGTATTCTCTAGGCAAGAATATACTGGATTGGGTTGACATGCCCTCCTCCAGGGGATATTCCCAACCCAGGGATAGAACCCATGTCTTTTATGTCTCCTGCATTGGAGGGTGGGTTCTTTACCACAAGTGCCACCTGGGAAGCCCATTAATTGAGTGCACTTACCTGTAATAAGCACGCGATGATTGGAATCAAATATCATAGAGTAAATCTGCATGTCTCCTGGTCCTCCCTGGCTATCGTGGAAGACTTGTAATAGTGAAAGAGTCTGTATATCCCATACTCTGAAAACCTGGAGGTATAAAGAACAGGGGTCACCATTTTTCTACTTTACTTTCCCTACTCAAAGCTATTGAGGTGAACCATCTTCAGAATCTGCGATATGCTCTTAAAAACTTGCAGGAAAGTATGATTTGTATGATGAGCACTCATTTGCTAAACTTTAATTTGGTTCTTGATTCAATTGTTATTCATTAATGTCAGAAGAAAATAAAAGCAGTGACTAAAAGTTTGCCAATAGGAACTAGACTTTTTCTGTCCTCAAAAAAGATAGGGGAAAGACATAGAATTTATTATCCTTTAAGAATCTGGACAAAGAATAAAGGGCTGGTTATGACTAACAGTTTATCTGAAGCCATATTTCTCTTTACACTATAGATTAGAAAATAGAGACACAGCATAGTTCAGGTGGAGGGTTTCAAACTGCTCTTTCATGACTTAAGATGAGAACGTCTTACTAAATGAGGTTTCTAAGAACCTTCCCTGTTCCTATCCAGGAATGAAGAATTACAGAAAGCAGTTCTTAGGGATGGTATAGATATAGGAGGGACTTCCCAGGTGACACTAGTGGTAAAAAAAAAAAAAAAACACACCACATCTGCTAATGCAAGAGACCTAAGAGATGCAGGTTCAATCCCTGGATCCGGACAATGCCCTGGAGGAGAAAGACTATAGGTAAATACATTATTAGTGCTCTGCTTTGAGGAAGGAAAGAGACCTAGGTTAGTTACTCAGATAGAACTTGGGATAATATAATAGAAAGAACAATAAAGTACAAATTCAGCAAAACTGGGTCAAGTTTGCTTTGTCACTTGAAACAGCTAGTCTTAGTATTCTTCATTATTCTTTTTTTCCTTTTTCAGAAAGTTACATTGTGATTAAACTTCAGGGAAGAAAAGTGATTTGATTAAGGATTACAAGTCCTAGCATGCATCAGCATGAAATAATATTTTTATGTCATAATAGTCATTATTATATACATTACCTATTGCTATATTATATAGTACTTCCTAAATTGGAATATTTGTTGAATAAATGAGTGTTATAGAACTACATATAAAGATTTGATAAGTAGTTTTGTTAACAGAGGTATTAACTTCTTACTTAAGACAGAGTTCAAAACTTCATTATTGTGAAGGCAGGTTGGTACTTATATGCAGGAACATAAAAATGTCAAAATCACGTGATCAGAAGCTTGGGTCACATGTATACCCTCTACAAGCCACTATTACTCAGAACCTGTGCAATTGTTACAAAGGAAGTCGTTACTTCCTTTGTGCTAGTAAAAATGTAAGTTTGGGACGTAGCTACAATACTGAAACTTATCACTGTTTGCATGACAGAGTGGAGGAGTCCATTAGGACAATTTATGGAGTTAGGTTCAGAGCCTATTTATGAATTAGGTTCAGAGAGACAAGTAGGGGAAGTAGAATCAAGGGGTGTCAAAGAAGTTTATTTCTGTTTTGTTTCCAGTTCTATTGTTTTGTTTGAGATGCTTCATGGTTGGCGGTCTTTTCACTGTTCATGTATGTGCTCTGAACTGTGGTTGGAGGAAAGAACAAAGTGAAAGTGAAAGTTGCTGTTGTGTCTGACGCTTTGCTACCCCAAGGACATCTCCATGGAATTCTCCAGTCCAGAATACTGGAGTGGGTAGCCATTCCCTTCTCTAGGGGATCTTCCCAACCCAAGGATCAAACCCAGGTCTCCCAAATGCAGGTGGATTCTTTACCAACTGAGCCACAAGGGAAGCCCATGGAAAGAACAAAGGATGAAGCAAAAGAGGCTTTGGGTTTCAGTTCTAGTCCATCATTTAAATTTCTTAAGCCTCCGTTTTCTTGTTTCTAGAATGGACATAATAACACCAGCACTCTCCACCTCAGTGAATCGATGTGAATATCTTTTGAAACCTGTGATGTTTTCTGCACAGTGAGTCTATTTTCTACTTCTTTTGTGTGTTTTTAGGGAAGTGGTGACTGTTGGCAGAAGGCACAAAGACCTTCCTCATTATGTTGCATCTCTCCTCTAGGTTCTTCTGCTGCCCTCTCCCCTTAGGTTGTTCTAGTTACTGTGATACCAAACTGCTTCCAGTTCCAAAAACCTCTTTTTCTCTGTTGTCTCAGCACATTCACACATACTCTTGCTACCATCTACTGTTTCCTCTCCTCACTCTTATCTATCTAGCTAACTGCTGCTCTTTCTTTAAATCTGTCATAAAGATTATTAGCATTAGAGTTCACAATGCTACATCGCAGCCTGGGTAGGAGGGGAATTTATGGGAGAACGGATACATGCATATGTATGGCTGAGTCCCTTTGTTGTCCACCTGAAATTATCACAACATTGTTTACAGGCTACACTCCAATATAAAATAAAAAGTATTTTTTTAGAAAAGAGTTAGAGTTCAGGTCACAATAGTGTAATGAATTTGCAGTATGGTACCTCGATGCACCATTTCTTCTCCAAACACAGACAGATAGTAAAGTTAAAAAGAGAAAGCAGAAAGAAACAAAGCAAGATATGTAATCTCTGTAGATCCAACAAAGCTAGGGGAGGTGATGAAATTCCAGCTGAGCTATTTCAAGTCAAAAATGATGCTGTTAAAGTGCTGCACTCAATATGCCAGCAAATTTGGAAAACTCAGCAGTGGACTCACAGGACTAGAAAAGGTCAGTTTTCATTCCAATCTCAAAGAAAGGCAATGCCAAAGAATGTTCTAACTACCACACAATTGCACTCATCTCACATGCTAGCAAAGTAACGCTCAAAACTCTTCACGCGAGGCTTCAACAGTGCATGAACTGAGAACTTCCAGATGTTCAAGCTAGATTTAGAAAAGGCAGAGGAACCAGAGATCAAATTGTCAACATCCGTTGGATCATCAAAAAGGCAAGAGGATTCCAGAAAAACATTAATTCTGCTTTAATGACTATGCCAAAGCCTTTGGCTGTGTGGATCACAACAAACTATGGAAAATTCTTCCAAAGATGAGAATACCAGACCACCTGACTTAAAATTGGGAAAGGAGTAGTCAAGGGTGTATATTGTCACTCTGTTTACTTAACTTCTATGCAGAGTACATCATGCAAAATGCCAGGTTAGATGAAGCACAAGCTGGAATCAAGATTGCTGAGAGAAATATCACTAACCTCAAATATGCAGATGACACCACCCTTATGCCAGAAAGCGAAGAGGAACTGAAGAGCCTCTTGTTGAAAGTGAGAGAGGAGAGTGAAAAAAAACTGGCTTAAAATTCAACATTCAAAAAACGAAGATCATGGCATCCGGTCCCATCATTTCATGGCAAATAGATGGGGAAACAATGGAAACAGTGAGAGACTTTATTTTCTTTGGCTCCGAAATCACTGCAGATGGTGACTGCAGCCATGAAATTAAAAGACGCTTGCTCCTTGGAAGAAAAGTTATAACCAATCTAGGCAGCATATTTAAAAGCAGAGACATTACTTTGCCGACAAAGGCCTATTTAGTGAAAGTTATGGTTTTGCCAGTAGTCATGAATGGATGTGAGAGTTAAACCATAAAGAAAGCTGAGTGCCGAAGAATTGATGCTTTTGAACTGTAGTGTTGGAGAAGACTCTTGAGAGTCCCTTACACTGCAAGGAGTTCAAACCAGTCAATCATAAGGGAAATCAGTCCTGAATATTCATTGGAAGGACTGACTTTGAAGCTGAAACTCAGATCCTTTGGCCACCTGATATGAAGAACTAACTCATTGGAAAAGACCCTGATGCTGGGAAAGATTGAAAACAGGAAGAGAAGGGTATGACAGAGGATGAGATGGTTGGATGGCATTATGGACTCGATGGACATGAGTTTGAGCAAGCTACAGGAGTTGTGATGGATAGGGAAGCCTGGCATACTGCAGTCCATGGGGTCACAAAGAGTTGGACATGACTGAGCGATTGAACTGAACTGAACTGAACTGGATAGATCCAACTAAGAGAGGCATACAAAACAGTGAATGGGCTCCAACCAGAGCCCGGGCACTGTCTGGGGCAGAGTGGCAGCAGGGGAGCAGCTCTAGCAGGGCAGACAGGACCACAGGCACTCTCACCACTCTATGGCAGTGCCCAGAGCAGGTCTCCTGGTTCAGGAAAAGGAGACTGAGAAGGAACTAAACCAAAGCAACCTCTGGTTCAGGGACTAGATCTATTTCTAAACTGAGGCGTATATGCCTATGTGAGGAGATATGGAGTAGCAAGCATATAGATACACACATATGCACACACACATATACAGACATCATGCTCCTAAATATTAAAAAGAAACCTATTTTTAGAAAAGTTTAGAGGACATCTTTATGAACTTGAGTTTAAAAATTTATTTTTAAGTCATTATTTTATCTTATTTTTCCATCGTTTTTAAAAGTGAATAAGCTAAGCAAATATATATTTTAGATTCTTTTCCCATGTAGACCATTACAGAGCATTGAGTACAGTTCTCTCTGCTATACAGTAGGTGCTTATTAGTTATCTGCTTTATTTATAATAGCATATTTATGTCAGTCCCAATCTCCCAATTTACTTCTCCTTCTTTCTCCACTGGTGACCCATAGATTTGTTTTCTACATCTGTGACTCTATTCTGTTTTATAAATAAGTTCACCGATACCATTTTTAAAAGACTCCACATATAAGCAATATCATATAATATTCGTTTTCTGTGTTTGACTTACTTCACTTAGTATGACGATCTCTAGGTGTATCCATATTGCTGCAGGTGGCATTATTTTGTTCTTTTTATGGTTGAGCAATATTCTATTTTATATATATGTACCACATCTTCTTTCTGCACTCTTTTGTCAATGGACATTTAGGTTGCCACCATGTCTTGGCTATTGTAAATAGTGCTGCGACGAACACTGGGGTGCATATATCTTTTCAAAATAGTTTTTGTCCTTGCTGGATATATGCACAGGATTGCTGGATCATATAGTAACTCTATTTCTAATTTTTCAAGAAACCTCCCTACTTTTTTTTAGACTGGCTGCACCAATTTACATTTTCACCAGCAGTTAAGGTTCCTTTTTCCACACACCCTTTCCAGTGTTTATTGTTCTAGATATGTTGATGGTGGCCATTCTAATTGGTATAAGGTGATATCTCATTAAGATTTGATCTGCATTTCCCTAATAATTAGTGATGTTGAGCATCTTTTCACATGCTTGTTGGCCATCTGTATGTTTTCTTTGCAGAAATGTCTATTTAGATCTTCCTCTCATTTTTTAATTGTTTTTTCATACTGAACTGCATGAACTATTTGTATATTTTGGTGGTTAATCCCTTGCCAGTCACTATGTTTGCAAATATTTTCTCTCATTATGTGGGTTGTCTTTTCATTTAAAATTATTTTTAATTGGAGGATAATTGCTTTACAATGTTGTGTTGGTTTCTGCCATACAACATGAATCAGCCATAAATATACATATGTCCCCTCCCTCCTGAACCAGATCACTTACTCTTTCCTCTGCATCATTCAATTTACTACTTATGGCTTTTTAGCTCAGCTTTCATCTTGGCAAATGATTTTTTTCTAATTTTAATTGGCTCTTCATTATAATTTCTTTTTTTTTAATATTGATAGGCATTTCTATCAATAGCCTTTCTTAATTTCTTCAGTATTTTTATTATCTTGGGCTCTAGTAGGCTAGACAGGTCTGTTTCATTGTTTGTTCTTTCACTGGAATTCTCTTGATCTTTTAACTGAGAGAGGTTCCTGTGCTTCTTCATTTTACTTATATTTCTCTATGAGTTTTAACAGTTACCACTGTCATTTTGAAGGGCTGCTTTCATGTGAGACCATCCCTGTGTAGCCCGCATGAGTCTAACATTTTTGGCACAAGGGCCCTTTTTAAGTCTGGATGCCTGACACGTCTTTCCTCAGTGTGCCGCTCTTCTTTTCACTTGAACAGTTAGAGGACGATGTGGGGTTATTAATTGTCTATTTTCAATTGTTGTATCTCAGGGAATAGGGAGGCTGAAGAGGGGAGATATGGGGGAACAGCCAGTTGGTGGAGTAGTCAGAACACAAACAGTAACTATCGATTATATGGGCATGGTGTTTGGTGCCCTGAAAAAATTACAATAGTAACGTCAAAGGTCACTGATCACCATAACTAATACAGTGTTAATTGTGGAAACATTTGGAATACTACTAGAATTCCTAAAATTTGACACAGAGACACAAAGTGAGCAAATGCCATTGGAAGAATGGTGGAGATAGACTTGCTCAACTCAGGGTTGTGGCCAACCTTTACTTTGTAAAAACCTCAGCATCCTCCAAATGTAATAAAACAAAGCACAGTAAAACAAGGTCTGCCTGTATTCTATTATCCTCCTCAACTTTCTCAAATGGCTCACCCAAGGTCATAAATTAGAGCCAGAACTTAAATTTAGTTTTACCTGATTTCAGAGGCCATGTGCTAAGCCATGTGCCTGGAATTGAGATAGGGCAGGAAAAAAATCTTCACTTAGGACAATATCTTAGACATAGTCATGGATAAGATGAAGTCCAGCTGAGCAGCAGGCCAGATGGGCAAACCTCTGACTTGCTATGAGTTATCCACTTGGCACTCGGTTTCAGGACATTGCTTCTTGCTCTAAGCCATACCCACAGCCTAGTTAAGCTTTACCTTTCCTGGGGTCCTTTCATATCACTTTCCAAAGCGAAGATTTAAGAAAATAACAATGTTTAAACACTCATTTTCATCATAAAAGCATGTTTCCTTCTCAGAAAAATAACCACTGGTAACTATAGAGTTGTGCTTGGGAAGATCGCGTGCGTGCTAAGTTGCTTCGGTCATGTCCGACTCTTTGTGACCCCATTGACTACAGCCCGCCAGGTTTCTCTGCCCATGGGATTCTCCAAGCAAGAATACTGGAGTGGGTTTCGATGCCCTCCTCCAGGGAATCTTCCCAACCCAGGGATGGAACCTGTGTCTCTCATGTCTCCTGCATTGGAAGGCGGGTTCTTTACCACTAGTGCCACCTGTCAACCATTATTCTTGTTTTTGTTAATAAAATAAAAACAACTGAAATTTATATTTCTATTTTTTCAATGTTTGTCAGTTCTTCAGGAGCAATAAATGTGGCATAGCTATTAAATACTTGAGCTCTGTAACTAGAAAAAAAATTTTACCAGTGCAGGAGAAAATAATATCCTGGTGGAAAGTCTGCAAATCTCAGAGGAAGGATGAAAATCTACTTTAAGAGCTTAGATAAAGGCACAGGGTAGGCACATGACTACCCGTGGTGATTTATTAAAACTTGATGTGATTAAAGCTAATTTATATGAAGTAATATGAAGGAATGTTAAATGTGTAAAACCTGGCTATGATTTTTGCTGACAAGGAGGAGAAAGCGGGGAGGGGAAGGAGATGGAGAAGGAGAAGAGGAAGCTAGCTTAAGCAAAAATATGTATGTGCCTGGATTGTCGTTCTTTGTGCCTAAATTGCTCCTTTCCAAGATCTTCATGGGGCTGGCTGCTCTGGTCATGGCAGGTTTCAACATTTATGTCACCTCTTCAGAGGTGATACTCAATCATATCACATTGTTGTATTTTCTATTCATTGGAATAGTTATCATTCTGTTTTCTTACATGATTGTTACTTTGCTTGTCTCCCTCTTCCCCTAGAATGTACACTTCCTGTGGAGAGGGCCCTGACTGCCTGGTTCAGTTTTCTGTCTCCAGAACCCAGAACAATACCTGAAACAGAGAGGACACTCAAGAAAGAAAGCTTGCTGAATAACTAAATGAATGATCTCTCTGTAACAGTCTTGTGAGCTAAGCACCACTACAGTTTACAGACAAAAAAATTGAGGGGAAAGATATTAAGTATTTTGCCCAAGTAGAGCTGCTAGGGTGCTTGAAAGAGCAGCACCGAAAACACTCACTATGTCTAAAGGAAACTAGAAAGCTTATCTCTGCTGTCTCTTCACCTCTGGACATGAATGGCCTGAACTTCTTTTGTTTGTTTTAATTTATTTATTAATTGAAGGATAATTGCTTTACAGAATTTTGTTTTCTGTCAAACCTCAACATGACTCAGCCATAGGTATACATATATCCCCTCCCTCTTCAACCTCCCTCCCATCTCTCTCCCCATCCCACCCCTCTACGTTGATACAGAGCCCCTGTCTGAGTTTCCTGAGACATATAGAAAATTCCCATTGGCTATTTATTTTACATATGGTAATGTAAGTTTCCATGTTACTCTCTCCATACATCTCACCCTCTCCTCCCCTCTCCCCATGACCATAAATCTATTCTCTATGTTTGTTTCTCCATTGCTGCCCTGCAAATAAAGTCTTCAGTACCATCTTTCTAGATTCCATATATATGCGTTAGTATACAATATTTATCTTTCTCTTTCCAACTTACTTCACTCTGAATATAGGCTCTAGGTTCATCCACCTCATTAGAACTGACTCAAATGTGTTCCTTTTTATGGCTGAGTAATATTCCATTGTGTATATGTACCACAACTTCTTTATCCATTCATCTGTCGATGAACATCTAGGTTGCTTCCATGTTCTGGCTACTGTAAATAGTGCTGCAAGGAACAATGGGATACATGTGTATTTTTTAATTTTGGTTTCCTCAGGGTATATGCCTAGGAGTGGGATTGCTGGGTCATATGGTGGTTTTATTCCTAGTTTTTTAAGGAATCTCCATCATAATGTTTTAGTTTTTATGTCTCAACAATCTTACTGTCTTTCTAGTACCATTTTAAAAATTAAAAATAATTTCCTTTGTTGTGCAGAAGCTTTTAAGTTTAATTAGGTCCCATTTGTTTATTTTTTTCTTTTATTTCTAATATTCTGGGAGGTGGGTCATAGAGGATCCTGCTGTGATTTATGTCGGAGGGTGTTTTGCCTATGTTCTCCTCTAGAAGTTTTATAGTTTCAGGTCTTACGTTTATATCTTTAATCCATTTTGAGTTTATTTTTGTGTATGGTGTTCTAGTTTCATTCTTTTACAAATGGTTGACCAGTTTTCCCAGCACCACTTGTTAAAGAGATTGTCTTAATCCATTTTATATTCTTGCCCCCTTAGTCAAAGATAAGGTGTCCATAAGTGTGTGGATTTATCTCTGGGCTGTCTATTTTGTTCCATTGATCTATATTTCTGTCTTTGTGCCAGTACCATACTGTCTTGATGACTGTGGCTTTGTAGTAGAGCCTGAAGTCAGGCAGGTTGATTCCTCCAGTTCCATTCTTCTTTCTCAAGATTGCTTTGGCTATTCGAGGTTTTTTGTATTTCCATACAAATTGTGAAATTATTTGTTCTAGCTCTGTGAAAACTACTGTTGGTAGCTTGATAGGGATTGCATTGAATCTATAGATTGCTTTGGGTAGTATACTCATTTTCACTATATTGATTCTTCCAATCCATGAACATGGTATATTTCTCCATCTAGTAGTATCCTCTTTGATTTCTTTCACCAGGGTTTTATAGTTTTCTATATATAGGTCTTTAGTTTCTTTAGGTAGATATATTCCTAAGTATTTTATTCTTTCCGTTGCAATGGTGAATGGAATTGTTTCCTTAATTTCTTTCTATTTTCTCATTATTAGTGTATAGGAATGCAAGGGATTTCTGTGTGTTGATTTTATATCCTGAAACTTTACTATATTCATTGATTAGCTCTAGTAATTTTCTGGTGGAGTCTTTAGGGTTTTCTATGTAGAGGATCATGTCATCTGCAAACAGTGAGAGTTTTACTTCTTCTTTTCCAATTTGGATTCCTTTTATTTCTTTTTCTGCTCTGATTGCTGTGGCCAAAACTTCCAAAACTATGTTGAATAGTAATGGTGAAAGTGGGCACCCTTGTCTTGTTCCTGACTTTAGAGGAAATGCTTTCAATTTTTCACCATTGAGGATAATGTTTGCTGTGGGTTTGTCATATATAGCTTTTATTATGTTGAGGTATGTTCCTTCTATTCCTGCTTTCTGGAGAGTTTTTATCATAAATGGTGTTGAATTTTGTCAAAGGCTTTCTCTGCATCTATTGAGATAATCATATGGATAAGCAAGGTGAAAAGACAGCCTTCAGAATGGGAGAAAATAATAGCAAATGAAGCAACTGACAAACAACTAATCTCAAAAATATACAAGCAACTCCTGCAGCTCAATTCCAGAAAAATAAATGACCCAATCAAAAAATGGGCCAAAGAACTAAATAGACATTTCTCCAAAGAAGACATATAGATGGCTAACAAACACATGAAAAGATGCTCAACATCACTCATTATCAGAGAAGTGCAAATCAAAACCACAATGAGGTACCATTTCATGCCAGTCAGAATGGCTGCAATCTGAAAGTCTACAAGCAATAAATGCTGGAGAGGGTGTGGAGAAAAGGGAACCCTCTTACACTGTTGGTGGGAATGCAAACTAGTACAGCCACTATGGAGAACAGTGTGGAGATTCCTTAAAAAACTGGAAATAGAACTGCCTTATGACCCAGCAATCCCACTGCTGGGCATATACACCGAGGAGACCAGAATTGAAAGAGACACATGTACCCCAATGTTCATCGTGGCAGTGTTTATAATAGCCAGGACATGGAAGCAATCTAGATGTCCATCAGCAGATGAATGGATAGGAAAGCTGTGGTACATATACACAATGGAGTATTACTCAGCCATTAAAAACAATACATTTGAATCAGTTCTAATGAGGTGAATGAAACTGGAGCCAATTATACAGAGTGAAGTAAGCCAGAAAGAAAAACACCAATACAGTATACTAATGCATATATATGGAATTTAGAAAGATGGTAACGATAACCCTGTATACGAGACAGCAACAGAGACACAGATGTATAGAACAGTCTTTTGGACTCTGTGGGAGAGGGAGAGGGTGGGATGATTTGGGAGAATGGCATTGAAACATGTATAATATCATGTATGAAACGAATCGCCAGTCCAGGTTTGATGCATGATACTGGATGCTTGGGGCTGGTGCACTGGGACGCCCCAGAGGGATGGTACAGGGACAGAGGAGGGAGGGGGGTTCAGGATGGGGAACACGGGTATACCTGTGGTGGATTCATGTTGATGTATGACAAAACCAATACCATATTGTAAAGTAATTAACCTCCAATTAAAATAAACAAATTTATATTTTAAAATGCACAAGGAAAAGAAAAAATAAAAATTAAAATTAAAAATAGTTTTATTATAAAAGCAATGTATATTTTTTGTTAGAAAGATATAAATACAAGAAAAAAAAACACAAAAAGGGAAAAAAAATTAAATCCATCCACAGCCTTGCTACCCACATAATCACTATCATCCCTGATAATATATGATAGACACATATATTAAAAATGGGTTAATATCTTACATGCTATTTTATTATATTTTGCATAATATATTGTGTATACATTCTCATATCAATATTCATCCATATGATGTTGAAAGTCTATGTGACAATTTCTATGATATAAAAAGAGATATCATAAATTGCTGATTTAAGGGGAGGAGGAATTAGAGAAAAGTGGTCAAATGATACAAACTTCCAGTTAGAAGATATATAAGTACTAGGGGTGTAATGTATAACATGATAACTATAGCTAACACTGATGTATGACATATATGAAAGTTGCTAAGAGAATAAATCCTAAGTATTTTCATTACAAAGTTTTTTTAAGAGCATTTTTTTCAATTTTTGGTTTCAGTATTAGATAATGAATGTTCATTAAACCAACTTTGGTAATAATAATTTCATGCTGAATGTAAGTCAGATCATTATGCTTAATGATACATTAATGTTAATCTCATACAGTGTTATATATCAATTATATCTCAATAAAACTTAGGGAAAATAAATTACTGAATAAAAGCTTTATTTTTAGAAACTGAATTTCTCACTCTCTATCCCTTACCTTTCCTTTTTATTTTCCTTTTTATTCCTTTTCTTTTTTCTTTTTTAAACCTATATAAGCAATAGCACCATAAACATCCTTTTACATTGGTCTCCGGGCACTTTTCTGATTATTTTATTAGAATAAATGCCCCCCAAATTTTTGCCACCTTTACCCCCGGTAGCACTATGTAAACATGCCTGTATTCTTTCCCTTCTCCTTCCTTCATCCTATTTTCCTACTGATTTGTTAAAGTTTTTTTTATTTGTATAAGAATATTATTCCAGTTTATGTCATTTATATTACACGCTCCCCCCTCTATTATCTGTCTTAACCTTTTCTATGCAGATAAGAAGGTTGTCTGGGGTCAGGATAGACACAAGATTGGCTACATTTATTTAATGCAAGTATACAGATGTCATTTTTCTTTACATGTGCAAAATTGGGATAATTACAGGATTGTTACCAGCATCAAATAAGTTGTGATGTAAAATAATGAGGATAGTGCCTGACTCTTGGTAAGCATTTGATAAATGACAGCCTTTATAATAATTACAGTTTGAATATTCATGTAGTCACTTTTTTTTTCTTTAGTTGTAGACGTTACACATAGGAATTACCTGATGGCTATATGAATATTCACCTGTGTTTTCTTCCGGAAAATTTTACAACTACTATGGTTTTATGTTTTACATTTAAAATATTTAATCCATATGGAATGTATTTCATTGGTAATTATGAAGTAATGATTTGATTACTTATTTTTCCCTAATATGGTTAATCAGTTTTCCCAGCATTTATGAACAAACCATCTTTTGCTCATAAACTTAAAATGCTACTTCTATCATATATGAAATTCCCATTCACACTTATGTGTGAATCTTCTTTTGTTTCATAGATGTGTCTATTGCTGCATTGACTGCTGTTCTGTTTTATTTATTGAGGCTTTATTAAATGTTTTAATATCTGATAGGGAAAGTGTTATCTTGTAATCTTATTTTCTAAAGTTTCTAGGATATTTTTGTATGTCAACACTTTTATAGTAACTTTAGATTTGGCAAACTGAGGTCTAAATAATCCTTTCCTGTCTGTGCTAAGTCGCTTCAGTCATGTCCGACTGTGACTCTATGGCCTGCAGCCCACCAGGCTCTTCTATCCATCGGATTCTCCAGGAAAGAATACTGGAGTGGGTTGCCATGCCCTCCTCTAGGGGATCTTCCTGACCCAGGGATTGAATACATGTCTCTTATATCTCCTGCACTGGCAGGTGTGTTCTTTACCACTAGAACCACCTGGGAAGCTCCTAAATAATCCTAAATAGCATTAAATATACATAGCTTTATTTGATGCAGAATATATTTTACAGTACTATACTCTCATTTAGGAAAGTCCCTACATTCATGTTCTTAAATAAATGTACCTCAGAACTTCATAGTTATCTTAACATTAATAGTGAATATTGTTTGTTAAGATTATTTCTAGGCATTTCATACAATTTTGCTCTTGTGAATGCTATCCATTTGACCATTTTTTCCTAACTGGTTTCTATTCTTACACAGAAATTTATTTTTATAAATTGCAATCATGAATATAACTACCCACTTTACTGAATTTACCTGTTCTAAAACTTTAAGCTGGTTTTCTTGAGTTTTTCCAGCAATCACATTATTTGCAAATATGCAGTCACCTCATTTCTAATAGTCATGTCATTTTTTCTTTTTTATTACTTTGTTTAGAACATTTAAAACACTGTGTAGTGATAGCAACAACAACAGAAATACTTTTTTCTTTCTTTGCTTTTTTAAAAATTGAAGTATGGTTGATTTGCAATGTTATGTTAGTTCCTGGTGTAGAGAAAAGTGATTCAGTTATACAAATATATATACTGATTTTCATCTTCTTTTCCATTATGGTTTATCACAGGATATTGATATAGTTCCCTGTGCTGTACAGTGGTGGTGGTCTAGGCACTCAGTCGTGTCCGACTCTTGCGACCCCATGGACTGCAGCCCGCCAGGCTCCTCTGTCCAGGGATTCTCCAGGCAAGGATGCTGGAGAGGGTTGCCATTTCCTTCTCTGTGCTACACAGTAGGACCTTTATTTTGTTTATCTAATAGTTGTTTATCTAATCCAAAACTCCTAATTTATCTGTCTCCCACCCACTTGCCCCTTTGGTAACCATAAGTTTGTTTTCTGTGTCTAGAAATCCTTATTTTTCCTGTCTTTAATGATCACAGAAGGGCCATATTATGTTTTACTATTGAGAATAATGGCTCTCTTCCCAGTGTTATATTCCTTTTACTCTTGCCTTTAAACATATGTTCTTTCTTATGTTGATATCAATAGAAACAAAGAACAGGGACTTCTTATTTTCTTATCCATATTAACAATATTTTTCTCTTTGACTATCAGCTATTTCAGTGAAAAACTGTATGCATCCTATATTTTCCAATAGTTGACTTTAAGGGAAAAAATTGTTCTGTTTCATTTTTGTTGTTTTCTTTTGGTTACCTTTGCAGAAGAAAGGCTGATAACATGTTGCTCTTTCTCATTTGTCACGATCTCGGTGATACTGAACATGTGCCCCACAAGTTTCCCCACTGGCTTGGTGCTGATGTTGGGGTGCCACAACCGGAGCACTTTATCATCTCCTGAAAGAAGGACATGTGAAGATTGTTTATGTTCTCAGGGATGCAGATGGTCACAGTTTAAAGAGTCTTTCTCAACTTTAATCATATCCTAATAGCTCAGCTGGTAAAGAATCCTCATGCAATCAGGAGACCCCAGTTTGATTCCTGGGTCAGGAAGATCTGATGGAGATGGGATAGGCTACCCACTCTAGTATTCTTGGGTTTCCCTTGTGGCTCAGCTGGTAAAGAATCCGTCTGCAATGCGGGAGACCTGGGTTCCATCTCTGGGTGGGGAAGATCCCTTGGAGAAGGGAAAAGCTACCCACTCCAGTATTCTGGCCTGGAGAATTCCATGGACTGTATAGCCTATGGGGTCACAAAGAGCTGGACACGACTGAGTGACTCTCACTATCTTTCTTCTAATATCAAATCACAGTCTGTTTCTTCCAGGATGCTATGATTGACTTGCTTTGGATCTGCTTCTTCTTGTCAAGGCTGTTTTGTAACCACTGTATTTACATATATAAATTTGAATTCTCATAAATATTCTATGAGTTCTTTTCTTGATTTAATATGTCCCTACTCATTTATGCATTAATGTATTGTGCGTGCATGCTCAGTCGCTCAGTTGTGTCTGACTGTTTGCAACCCCGTGGACTGTAGCCTGCCTGGCTCCTCTGTTCATGGAATTTCCCAGGCAATAATACTGGTGTGGGTTGTCATTTCCTACTCCAGGAGATCTTCCCAGCCCAGGTATCAAACCTGTGTCTCTTGAGTCTTCTGCATTGGCAGGTGGATTCTTTACCACTGCACCACTTGGGAAGCCTGAGATTGAAACTTAGAGGAGTTGAATAACCTATCCAAGGCTTGCTAGTGAAAAAACTAGTATTTGTTCCTAGACAGTCTGACTCCAAAGCCCAGGCTGAAAGCCATCACAGGCTTCATATCCCAGCTTGACAGATAAAGAGTCAGGCCAGCAGGATAGCTCAGTCGTCCCATCTTTCTCCTCAAGTTTCTTGTATTTGTCATCTTTCCTGTTACTCTCAGCAGATAATCTGAGCCCTTAAATGTTGGTAGTTTTAAGCACTCTATCGTTAGTCCACTTCTCTGTTAATGCTAAACCATTGGCTTTTGATCTTTTTGTCAAGGACTCCTTTGAGGATTTGATAAAATTTTGGACTGTCTCTCCGGAAAAATATGCACGTGGACACAGTTATTCAGCCTAAGGGGCTATAGGACTCCCTTAAAGTCCACACATGGGCCCCAGGCTAGGAATTCATGCTCTCACACAATGAAACATTCTAGAGAGATTAAAGGTAAACTGTAAAACAAACAAATTTGTAGTAAATGTAGGAGAATTTGTTTCACACAGTCTCAGGCTAGGGAGGGCCTTTCTAAGTGTGCCACCACACCAAAAAGACGCAAAGAAAAAGAATGACAGATTTGACTTTATACAAACTTAAAAATTCTCTAAAAGGTCTTATTAGCAGTAAAATGCAATAGCTGTGTGAAAACTCTGTAACTGTGCTAATTAAGGAGAGCACCATTTGCAAAGTAGAAAATCCCTGTGTAACGTGGACTGTCCTCTTACCTCCAGTGACAATCACGTTTGCTTTTATACAGTAACAGAAAGTGTTTGCTCCTCTTGGCATGGAAAACTCTCTGACAGGCCTGCAAAACACAAGCTAAATGTAAAACTTGTTTATTTTTCTTTCTAAAGTTAATTCCAACTTATAAATAATGTTCAAGAAGTTCATCTCTAAGTCATTGTGAATCTATTTACCCACAGGAAAAAAAAATGTAAGTAATGATTAAATTCTCACTGACCCACAGAATCTATTTATTCTATGATATGATATTAATACAGCATTTGCATTGTTTCTGTTTAAAAAGAAATCCATTCCTCTGCCCTGGAGCTGAGGTTGTGCTGGTGTTAAGAATGGACAGATATATCACCTCTAAAGCCAGTAAATACATTGTTCAGCTCAATGAGTCTTTTTCGTAGAACAAAATGGCAGGAATGTGTTTGGACATTTCTCCCTCTCTCATTACCCACATCCAACATTCTGTCAAGTCTTGTTGATTTTACCTCCTAAATAGACAGGAAATTGACCACTTCTTCCCATTTCCATCATAATATCTTGCTTTGGGCTTCCCTTTGGTCCAGTGGTTAAGAATCCACCTTGCAAAGCAGGGGACATGAGTTCGACCTGTAGTCCAGGAAGATCCCACATACCATGAGGCTACAAAGCCCATGCACCACAACTTCTGGGCCCACAGATCCTAGAGCCTGTGCTCCCAGCAAGAGAAGCCACTGCAGTGAGAAGCCCACACACCACAACAGAGTAGCCTCTGCCTACTGCAACAAGAGAAAGTCCACATGCAGCCAAAAATGAATAAATACGTTAAAAATAAATAATATCCTGATTCAACTCTCCATCCCCTCTCACCAGAACTACTGCAATAAACTAATTTCTCAGCTTCCACTATTTTCTATTCCTCTTTCCCCAATCCCACTCCAAATCCCGTTAAGTTGCAGCCAAAGTGACCTTTCTAAAACATGAATTGGATCACATCACTTTTCTCCAGTGGATTCCTGATGCTCTCAGGAATACCAGGTTCCATCACTTGGCCCACATGGCTTAGGTGGCGCTGGGTGGTCCCTGTCATCTTTCACCTTCTTCCTCGCTTTGATCCAGCCTTGTAATCTCTTCAGCCTCCTTTCTGGCCTCACTGAACTCTCTTCCTCCTCAAGAGCTTCTGCACAGGCCAAAGATGTTTCTCCCCTGGATTGTAGCCACACTAGCAACCACCCTCCTCCAGGTGTATGTGCTATGCTTAGTTGGTCAGTCATGTCTGACTCTTTGCAAACCCATGGACTCCTTTGCAAACTCACCAAGCTCCTGTGTCCATGGGAATTCTTCTGGCAAGAATACTGGAGTGGGTTGCCATGCCCTCCTCCAGGGATTTTCCCAACCCAGAAATCGAACCCAGGTCTCCCTCATTACAGACAGATGCAGGTGTCTGCTTGAATATTAATTTCTCTGAAAGGCCTTTCCTAGACTCCACCCTCCTGCCCCCACCAACTACATTAAGCCTTTTGTGTTATTTTCTAGTCTGGTACCATGTTATTTTCCCTTAGGCATAAAGCACCTGACCTTAGTCTACTCTTGTCTTGTATGTTTCCTTTCCTTTTCTTTGTTCACAAATAAAATGGTAGTATATACTATTCTGTCCCTTGATTTTCCACTTAATAATAAATCTTGAAGATCTTTCCAAATATGTACATTAAAAAACTTTCTTATTCTTTTTAAAATTGTCATACAGTATTCCCTTGAATGACTAAATCCTTTAATCTGAGGAACATCAGACTGTCAGATTTTTTGTGATTACAAATAATATTGCAATGAGCAGTCTTGTAAAAGTGTCATTTTTCTATAAGTTCTTAGAAATGATACTGCAAGTCAAGGGATACTTGCATTTGTAATTTTAAAATATATTGCAGTTTCTTTTTAATTATTTTTGCCCACTGGACTACACTTCTTTAAACGGGGCTCTTTCCAAAAACTGGGCCTTATAAAGCATAATTTATTATATATAGCTGGTATTTGAGGGCTATCTTTGAGATAATGAACCTAAGGGACTATACCCAGAAGCACCTTGGATTGCAATTATCACCTTAAACTTCAGGTAAGAATAAATTTTCTTTGTAAGTGCCCAATTGTGGATTTGGGTTATAAAAGAAATAGATATGAATTAAACACAAGCTGTAGAGTTCTCAGAACACAATCACAGAGTCAATGAGAGAACATGGAAATGAAATCTGATGGTTGGACATCATGTCTACAGGAATTCTTGGAAGAGTACTGAGACAAGAGGCTAATTGGAGAGGAGAGCCTAGGGCAACAGAAATACAGAAGACAAGCGATTCAACAAGAATTTATAAGGCGATATAGACAAATTTGTGATTGATTATTTGTGAAAGTTGAGGGGAAAAGGAATTATGTGGGGTTGCTAAATTTTTGCCCAGAATGATTTGATGGATCATGGTGCTGAAATAGGAGGGAAGGGGGCATGGCACAAACGTTTAAAAAATGATGTAGCCTGAAAACACGACATAGACTGATTAGAATTAAATAGATCCTCAGATGTTCAAGAATCTGGCTGCAATGCAGGAAACCTAGGTTTGATCCCTGAGTCAGGAATATCCCCTGGAGGAGGAAAAGCTACCCACTTCAATATTCTTGTCTGGAGAACCATCACAGCAACCATGTAGCTGGGCAGGCTACAGTCCCTGGGATCACAGAGTCGGACACAACTGAGCAACTAACACTTTTCAAGATGGCAAGCTAGTCAACTTCTGCTAGACCTTGAGCCTCAGTATATACTCATTGTACACCAGCAAGTTAAATGACACACTCACAGGCGCCATGATAGTTCCAAGTACTACCATCAAAGATCAAAAAGTGGGCAGAGGCCCAATTTTTGAAAATTTCTGCCCTGTCCCCAAAATAGTTGGAATAATCCTCTCACTCATTAGTCTATGAAATTATTAACCAAACCATATTTCAAAGCCTTTCTCTCTCCTTCTGAGATGGCCTACACTGTCTATGGAGTATGTTTCTCTCCAAATCTATTTCTTACCTATCACTTTGTCTCTCACTGAAATTTTTCTGTGATGAGACATCAAGAACCTGAGCTTCATTAAGTCCTGAAACCAGGTGTGTGATCTCAGCTAAAAGGTTCAAGTCCCAAACTGAGGTGCACAGTTTCAGCTGTCAAGTCACGAAAGGACAGTGGTAAGGGAAGAAAACACGAGAGTTAGCTCTCAGTCCTAAAGGGGCCAATAGGACACCATTAGCCAGGTGTACTGGGGAGGATGCTCTGCCAATGTCTGCTCATTTTTGACTGGTGGGTCAACCCTGTATGCTTATGCACATCCAGCAGCAGGTCCAAGACAGAACTATTAATCTCTGTAGTCTTTGACTCTGAGTTTTTGGTCCTACATTCTTAATCACTCCTGTTATATTTCTTTCTTTTGTTAACCCCAGAACACCTGTGTGACCACCAAGATGAACTTCTTATTTTACTCCCCTCTGACTGATCCTTACAAGTGTTGATACTTTATTCCCAGCTTGCAGCCAGAGCAACTCCCACTCATCATGGACACCACTGGGGATAACTTCTGTTCTATTCCCTTTCAGCAACTTTTCAGGTACTAACACCTGGTTGGAAAAATACCTCGGAAGGGATAGCATCTAAAATCATAAGGGCAATCCTTGACCAAATTATGGATGGATTTTGACTTGAATGGAATTTTGGATAGCATAGGAGTTAAAGACATCTCCTCAGGTTTGGGTCTGAAATGAATCAGACTGCATCAATCCCAACAAATTACCCCTCTGGGCCATATCCTCCAGGATTGGGAAAGATTCAGACAACAGAAATTAAAAAGAAAAATATTTATTAGGTACATAACCTACCATATGGGCTTCCCTGGTGGCTCAGTGGTAAAGAATCTGCCTACAATGCAGAAGACACAAGAGACACAAGTATGATCTCTGGATCAGGAAGATATCCTGGAGAAGAAAATGGCTACCCACTCCAGTATTCTTGCCTGGGAAATCCCATGGACAGAGGAGCCTGGCGGGCTACAGTCCATGGGGTCACAATAGTCAGACATGACTTAGTGACTAAACCACCAACAACAACAACCTACAATATAAGTTAGGAAGCCAAGAAAAGTGACACTCAATGGGTCCCTGAGTTATACTATATTGCAGTTAGGAGCCGCTTTTTCAGTAGGAGCTACTCCCTGACTGCTGGGAGGAGCGATTGCCCCAGGGGAAGCCAGGGTACTAACCTCAGAGGTCACCCTGCTGGCTGAAGCCTCTCCTCCAGCTAAGGCTATTACCCCAGGGGGAGTAGCTAGAGATGAAAAGAGGTGCCTCCCCTCATATTCAGGAACCTCTTCTTTGTACCCTGAGATACTCAAAGGGCCCATCCTTAGCCCAGCTTGCACTCACAGCGATTATAAGTTACCAACCAACTGCCCCTTCAGTTTTGCCTCTGAGAGAAGGCCCTGATAGAAATCAGGGAACAGAAAGAGGTCCATGTACCTTTCGCAATGTCTGATCTAAGTATGGCAGAGGACAAGTTGAGAAGTTTATCTGAGGATCCTGAGCTTTTACAAAGGGGTTTACCCAACTAGTGAGAACTTTTGATCTCACCTGAGGAGATTTACAGATCTTGCTATCCTGCTGTTGCACCCTCAAGGAAAAGCAGCGAACAATACTGGTGGCCAGAGCCCTTGCAGACCACCTGGCAGCCTGAGTCCAGTAGACCCATGCAGGGTCTACCACCAGGCAGGGAGTGACACTATCCCTGAGACAGACTCACAATGGATTACCAGGCAAATTCTATTGATAGAGATAGGACCATATGATTAACTGGTTAATAGAAGATATGAAGAAACTTGGGCTTCCCAGGTGGTGCTAGTGGTAAAGAACCCACCTGCCAATGCAAGAGACATGAGACATGGGTTTGATCCCTGCTTTAGGAAGATCCCCTGGAGGAGGGCATGGCAACCCACTCCAGTATTCTTGCCTGGAGAACCCCATGGACGGAGAAGCCTGGAGGGCCACAGTCCATTAGGTTGCAAAGAGTCGGACATCACGAAAGCAACTTAGAATGCGCACACGCGCACGTGCACACACACACACACACAAAACACACAAATAACCTTAGAGTAAAACCTGTTAATTATGAAAAAGTAAAAGAGGTCCAACAGGGGCAGGATGAACATCCTACAGTTTTCCAAGGGAGACTAGAAGAGGCTTAGGAAGTACAGAGATGTAGATCCCTTCTCCTCCAAAGGACAGACCCTTTTGGCTATGCATTTGATAGCCCGGTCTGCCCCAGATATCAGGTGCAAAATTCAGAAAGCTACTGCTGGTCCTCAAACTCCAATGAGTGATTTGCTCCAATTGGCTTATTCAGCTTTCAATAATGGGGATATTGCCAAAAAGGCTGAACGCACCCAAAGAAATATACTAAAGGTCCAAATGCTTGCAGTGACTTCGTCTGCTCAGAGACCACCAACTGGGAGGCTGACTTTGCTGAGCCAGCCTGTTCCTAGTGGACCACGGGGTCCATGGGTACCCATACAAGGCCAGTGTCCTCTGTGTGGACAAAGGGGGCATTGGAGGGAGGATGGCAATCAACATGCCTTTGCAAACAGCCAGAGCACTGGAAGAGGGAATGTCCCAGATGCCAGAGAGTGACCACTGAGGACCACTAATGGTTTCAGAATCAGAAGACCGACAGGGCTCAAGGCTGAAAGCTTCTCTGCCTAGAGATACTATCTACATAACTAACGTTGAGCCATGAGTGATCATTGATGTGGTGGGCCACTTGATAGAATTTCTTGTAAACACTGTTGCAACCTTCTCCATAATAACCCAAAGGGTTGGAAACCTTAGCAATCCTAAGGAATATGTAACGGAGTGTCAGGGCTTCCCTGGTGGCTCAGTGGTAAAAGAAGAATTCACCTACTAGTGCAGGGACTTGAGTTTGATCCCTGGCTCAGGAAGATCAGAAATGGCAACTCACTCCAGTGTTCTTGCCTGGGAAATTCCATGGACAGAGGAGCCTGACAGGCTATAGTCCATGGGCTTGCAAGAGTCAGACATGACTTAGCAACTAAACAACAACAGAGTGTCAGGGAGGAGACAAGGGTATGGTTTCCTGGAACCCCTTCTGTGAAACATCAATGGCCAATTGTTTTCACATTGCTTTCAGTTTGTGCCTGATTGTCCCATCCCTTTAACAGGGAGAGATTTACTAACTAAATTAGGGACCACTCTGTTTCTGGAGGAGCAAGGAAATCACCCTCATTGCCAAATGGTTCTAACAGAACGCGAAAAGGAACAGATTGAAGCTGATATGGAACCCTTAGTACACCCTGGAGTGTGGAGTATCGAGATTCCAGGCTTGACCAAAGATATCCAGCCAGTGGTTATTAAGTTAAGACCTAGGCAGGAATATCCCTGCAAAAAGCAATACCCCCTAAAATCAGAGACACAGAGAGGAATCTTTTCCCTTAGTAAAGGAATAACTTGGATGGATTGATGGTACTCGGTCAGTTACCATGTAATATGCCAATATTGAAAGTGAAAGTCGATTGGTCTTGTCCAACTCTTTGTGATCCCATGGACTGTAGCCCTCCAGGTTCCTCTGTCCACAGGGATTCTCGAGGCATGGATACTAGAGTGGATTGCCATGCCCTCCTCCAGAGGATCTTTCCAACCCAGGGATTGAACTCAGGTCTCCCGCATTGCAGGTGGATTCTTTACCAACTGAGCCACCAGGAACACATTTTCAAACCAACTAGGGAGTATCAATTTGTACAAGATCTAAGGACTGTTAATGAAGCAATGGAATCCATCTACTCTATTGTGTCTAATCCTTATACTATCATGACTCACATGCCCAAGTCCAGATGATACAAATATTTATTGGTAGTGGTAGACATTCACTGGATGGGTAGAGGTTTTTCCCACACAGAGAGAACAGGCCTCAGAGGTAACAAAACACTTGCTTAAGGAGATAATCCCTATTATCTATTGAGGATTACCTCAATCTATACAAAGTGATACCTCTAAATTTACCTCTAAAATGCCCCAGCAAGTAGCTAAAACCCTGGGGGAAAGTCCTCCCTTCATACAGCATAGAGACCCCAATCCTCAGGGCAAGTGGAAAAAATGAATGATACTTGGAAGTGAAGTATAGCCAAATTATGCTGAGAGACTCAGGAAAACTGAGTCCAGATATTACCAATTACTCTAATGAGAACAAGGGCAGCCCTCAAAGAAAAGCTAAGATGCAGTCCCTATGAATTAATGTATGGGAGACCCTTCTTAACAAGTGATTTTGTATTAGATGAAGAAACAGCTGTGCTTCTCTGGTGGCTCAAATGGTAAAGAATCTGCCTGCAATGCAGGAGACTCGGGTTCAATCCCTGGGTTGGGAAGATCCCCCCTGGAGAAGGGAATGGCAACCCACTCCAGTATTCTTGCCTGGAGAATTCCATGAACAGAAGAGCCTGGCTGGCTACAGTCCATGAGGTCCCAAAGAGTCAGACATGACTAAGCAACTAACACACAGAGAGATTACAAAGAAATTATGCTGTAAACTCAGACCAAGTACAACTTGTCCTGATAGATGGGAGACCCCCGTAATTTAATGATCACTCAAAAATGGATGGAGGAGCCTGGAAGGCTGCAGGCCATGGGGTCGCTAAGAGTCGGACACGACTGAGCGACTTCACTTTCACTTTTCACTTTCATGCATTGGAGAAGGAAATGGCAACCCCCTCCAGTGTTGTTGCCTGGAGAATCCCAGGGACGAGAGAGCCTGGTGGGCTGCTGTCTATGGGGTCGCACAGAGTTCAGTCACACGACTGAAGTGACTTAGCAGCAGCAAAAAGCTATCAGATCATGGAATGAAGCAGGCCTGCTTAACTATAAAGTATGAGATATGCCCTGAGTCATTAAGTGAAAGAAAAAAATGTTACCACCTTTCAGCTGATTTGAATAAGCACTATGACAGTCCTAGTTTGACCTCATACGGTCAGACACTCTCCTGCCCAATAGGAATGAGGAGCTAGTGATGCAAGCCTGGCATCTACTTGAAGAATGAGGAAGAAGGCAGTCTTTTCCCCCTCCCTCACTTTCCTTTGATTATAAAAATGTAGTGCACTTAATCCTCAGGGCAGAATCCCGCCAGCCTGTTTGCATTTCTCACAAATGTCCTATGTTAGTGAATCTACTTCTTGCCTATCACTTTGCCTCTCACTCAATTCCTTCTGTACTTAGGCACAAAGAACCTGAGCCACAGTAAGTCCTGACACCAGGTGAGTGATTCTAATTAAAAAATCGTTGAGTTCAGGTCCCAGTCTGGCTTTAGCCTGAGTTTGAGTCCCACCACGTGGGCTCAAGTCCCATTCTGAGGTGCACCATTTCAGTGCTACCAAGAAAAGTTAAAATGCTATAAAAGGCATAGATTAAAAGGTGAGGGAAGTAAAATTTAGCTATGAACAATACATTTAAGGGGCTATGAGATATCTAGGTGGACATGGTGAGCAGGTATAAGTAAGTCTAATTTCAAGACAGCTTGGGTTTCATTAGTATACAGGTATTAATATATTGGGATAGAGGAAAATAGCCCAAGATTTTGCATAGAAAGTGACTATTAAGGTTGGTTAAGGACAAAACTCTGGAGAATGCCACCACAAAAATAGCAGATGCAAAAAGAGAAATCACAAGGGAAAAGAACAAACATAAGATTCTGGGAGAAAACTCTGGCTTCCCAGAAGCCAAGAGAATAGAGTTTTAGGGAGGGTGATCAGTAATACTGCCCAACTATCTTCCAAGGTGGCTGTGCTCCTTTTACATTCCCAGCAGCACTGGATGAGAGCTCCTGTCGTCCCACATTCTTGCCAGCGTTTGATGGCAATGTTTTGGATGTTGGGCACTAGAGGTGTGTAATGATATCTCATTGTGACTTTAGTTTGCATTTCTCTAGTGATGTAGGATGTGAAACATCTTTTCATGTACTTATTGCCATCTGTATACCTTCTTTGGTAATGTGTCTGCTCAGATCTTTTGCTTATTGTTCAATCAGATTGCTTTATTGTTGTATTATAAGAGTTCTTTGTATATTTTGGATAACTGTCCTTTATCACATATATGTTTTGCAAATATTTTCTCCTAATCTAGGGCCTGTCTTCTTGTTCTCTTGATGGTGTCTTTTTCAAAACAGAATTTTTAATTTGAATGAAGTCCAGTTTGCCAATGATTTCTTTCATGCAGTTGTATCTTAAATGTTATTGCCAAACCCAAAGTCATCTGGATTTTCTTCTAGGAGATTTATAGTTTTGCATTTTATCTTTGGGTATATGATCCATTTTGAGTTGTTTCTCTAAAACTTGTATAATGACTATGTCCAGATTGAGAGTTTTTATCAGGAATGGGTGTTGGATTTTGTCAGGTGCTTTTTATGCATCTATTGATATGATCATGTGATCACACTTTCTTCTTTAGCCGTCCCTAATCCCAGAAAGTTCTCTCGTGCCCACTTGGGATCCCTGCTTCCCCCTGCTCCCAGGCATCCACTAGTCTACTACTTTCTATTTCCACCAATTTGTCTTTTCTGGGCATTTCCTTTAAATGGAATTCTTCATGTGCACTTTTGTGTCTGGCTTCTGTCACCTACATAATGTTTTTGAGGGTTATACATGCTGTAGGATATATCTCTCTTTAAAAAATACAATGGCTGTTTTATAGTTACTATATATTAGTATAACCTTGCTATACATCAATATAACTATTAATAAATATCTAACTAGGGAGTAACTAAGATTATACACTATTCAAACTCACCTGTCTATAAGAGAGCCATTTTGTGTATTTATTAAACATGAAACACGATGATTGTGCTACAGATACTCATAGGTAATTGGCTAGTCAATTGACCTATAAGAATGATTTTTAAAGTATAAAGTTTTACCAACAGAATTATGTTTGGAAAAAATAGCTATATCAACATTGATTTATTTTAATAGAATATAGCAATAAACAACAAATGAGCAGAATTGCTTCAAAGAAAAGAGAAATCATGTTCATATTTGTGTAACTTCAACTGCCTTCTGGAAAATCTAATTAATCTTGTTGAACAAATGGAATATTTAACATCTGATTCTTCTAAGAAACAATTTAAAAGCTCCAAGGCTGCCGTGAGTTTAAGGAAAACACCTGAAAGTCACAAAATGTTTATATATATAAACAATTGTACTTACAAATTATCCTCAATTCTTTTCAAGGATTCCAAAACTAATGAATGAACGTTGTCTAAGGAGCAGGATCCAAAGCAATGTAAGGCTGAAATATATCTAATTTTCATAACCCAGTCATTATGTAGCTTCCTTTTAACACTGGGAATTACAAGAAAAAAGGGGATTATGTTAGACTCACAGACACATCATGTTGAATTTCTATTTGGTATTTCACTTTTACTTTAACCAAATTGCAACTCTGAGCTATAGTAAAGCCTCCATGTATTAACCCCACTCCAGTACTCTTGCCTGGAAAATCCCATGGACGGAGGAGCTTGGTGGGCTGCAGTCCATGGGGTCGCTGAGGGTTGGACACGACTGAGCGACTTCACTTTCACTTTTCACTTTCATCTACTGGAGAAGGAAATGGCAACCCACTCCAGTGTTCTTGCCTGGAGAATACCAGGGACGGGGGAGCCTGGTGGGCTGCCCTCTATGGGGTCTCACAGAGTCCGACACGACTGAAGCGACTTAGCAGCAGCAGTAGCATGCATTGTGCAACTTTCAACTGTTTACGTTTTCACCATCTCGCATATTTTAAAATAAAAAATAAAAGTTTGTCATCGGATTTTGAGCTATAGATTCAGAATTAAATTTTAATCTAGATGAATTTCAGTCCAATATTGACCCTATCATCTTTTGTTGCTGTTGTTTAATCGCTAAGTCACGTCCAACTCATTTGCCAACCCGTGGACTATGACCTCCCAAGCTCCTCTATCCCTGGAATTTCCCAGGCAAAAATACTAGAGTGGGTAGCCGTTTCCTTCTCCATAGGATCTTCCCAAACCAGGGATCAAACCTGAGTTCCCTGCATTGGCAGGTAGATTCTTTACCACTGAGCCACCAGGGAAGCCACTGTCATCATTACCCTTTCGAAAAAATTCTGTTTTATAACATTTTTTATCTTATATGAGTCTGTTTCATAATATTTTAAATCTTATACGAGTCAATTCATTTTCATATTTCCCATGAGTACATTCAAAACTGAAGAACAAGGAGGTTTGCAATCCCAGATCACTGGTGAAGCTGAGGCTAGGGCAACTGCCATATGTGTGCCACGTCTGTGCTCAGTCGCTTCAGTTGCATCTGACTCTTTGCGACCCCGTGGACTGTAGCCCACCAGACTCCTCTGTCCACGGGATTTCCCAGGCAAGAGTACTGAAGTGGGTTGCCATGCTCCCAAAAATAAAACCCGTATCTCCTGCACCTCCTGCATTGCAGGTGGCTCCTTTACCTCCTGAGCCACCAGGGAAGCCAGTGTATTTGTTTCCTCAGTCAAAAACACTGGTTGAGCTTTATGGCCTCAATCCTAGGTACTGAGGACATAAAGATGATTAATGTAAAATCCTTATCATCAAGTATCTTAGATTGTAGTTGAGAAATAAACATGTTTATAACTCAAGGCAGGAAAGTTTGACAATATTGGATGAAACAGAGTGAAGAGGGGATTTCTTTTTTCCATGTCACATTGTGTTAAATTTTGAACTCTGGATACTGGCTACTTTTTTAAATTTCTACAATGTTTTTGCCTCAACACTCAACCTAAGTATATATATATGTGTATGTGTGTGTGTCTGCTTAGTCGCTTAGTCATGTCCAACTCTTTGCAACCCCATGGACTGTAGTCCACCAGGCTCCTCTGTCCATGGGGATTCTCTAGGCGAGAATACTGGGGTGGGTTGCCGTGCCCTCCTCCAGGGGATCTTCCCAACCCAGGGATCAAACCCAGGTCTTGTGCATTGCAGGCAGATTTTTTACCATCTGAGCCACCATATATACTTCAGTCTCAAATAATTTAAGTCATGCCCAAGAGTCTCAATGGTAAAGAACCCATCTGCCGATGCAGGAGACTTGGTTTCGATCCCTGGGTAAGGAAGACCCTCTGAAAAATGAAATGGCGACCCACTCCAATATCCTTGCCTGGGAAATCCCATGGACAGGGGAGCCTGGTGAGCTACAGTCCACAGTCGCAAAGAATCAAACACTGCTCAGTGACTAAACAGCAGCAACAGCAGACACATATCTCAGTAAAGAGAAGATTCACGTCTCGGCATCTAAGAGGCTATCATAACAGGAATAAAGTGCTTGATAATGGATAGAACAGCCTATCACATTTTGGGAAAGGCTCCCATTAGAGGCTAGTACTTTGGTGGAACTATGTCATACTGTTCATATATGAAAGATGGAAAATGGAGCCAGACAAGTATTATGTCATTCTTAGGGTTTCAGCAATGGACTAGTCTTAATTCTGTTGTAGCGATAGCTGTAAATGAGCTTTTAATTACATATTCTAACTCTGGTATAAAACATTTGCTATATTAATAACAAAATATAATCCTGTATTTTTAAGTTTTTTTTCTTACTGTGAAAGAAAAATTTTGTTTGTACAAAATTTAGAAAGTAGAAAAACATAAAGAAGAAAATAAAAGTCACTTCTCTTAGGTTCCAAAGACAATCATTGTTAATGTTTGGGTATATTTTCATTCAGCATTTTTCTTTCTACATAGAAGTACACAGACACACACGGACATATATACATATGGACATCTATGCGTTTTTAAAATTAAACTAGATTCAAATGTACATAGAAAAACAAAAGTATTTTTACTTCATATTATATTATGAACATTTTCCATATTATTAAATATTTTTCAAAACATAATTTAATGGGGATGCATGGCATCCTCTAATATGGTTATACTGTGATTTATTGCATGCCTTTGCTGCCTTAAATATTTTTTAGGACTCTGATAAAAATGTATTTTACATATAAATGTGTTACACATGCATAGACACTTTTAAAATATGTAAATATACTTATAGAATTTATATAATATTATACATTTATATAATGCATGAATTATTTATTTAAATGGTTCCTTATTTAAATTAATCATTCCCCTATTGTTGGACACTGGATGTTTCATTATTAGAAATAATGCTGTGATAATCATGCTTAAATTTTTAAACACATGGGGATCACAAGCCTCAATGCATAAATGTTTTTTAAGATCTTTGATGCATCTGCACAAACTGCTTTCCAGAAAGGGATTCAATTCATTTTTTCACCACAAGCAGTAATCGAGAATGCCTGTCTCACAGCATCGTACCCATTTTTAATCTTTTCTAATTTTGTAAGTGAGAAGTTGTATATGACTTTAAGTTGCACTTCGATTAATAAAAAGGTTGTGTTTAGTCAAAAGTCTGTTTTTCTGCTAATAAAATTAATATATACCTTACTCTAAAAACTTCAAAAACACTAGAGTTATAAACAAGACAATAGAAATCACCCATAATCTCATCAGTTGGAGATATCTGTTGTTAGCATTTTTGCCTGATGATCAGTTTGAAACGTTCATTGACTATTTCTACTGTGTGGGTATGTTTGTAAATTATCTGTTCATCATCTTTGCCAATTTTTATCTTGAGAAATTATTATTTTTAATTGAATTCTAATACCTATTAAAGATTAGTAACCCACTGTCTGTTATATTTTTATATTTATCCCAGTTTGCTATTTATTTTCAAGATATTATCTTCTGATTTTGTGTATAGTCAAATCTATCAAACTTTTTATCTGAGTCCTGTATCCATTGTTTTTATGTTTAGAATCTTCTTGCAGATTTAAATACTAGGAAACAGTCATATGTACCTTTTCCTTTTTTATGATTTAATTTTTCATTGAACTCTTTAATTCATTCAAGTATCTATAGATTTTAACTGTCAATAGCATTTGAAATAGGGATTTCAGTTGCTGATTTTCCTGTCTTCCCTGTTATAATGGGAAGTCCCTTGAGGTGAAAAAAACAAAAAAGAAATTCTTTTTCAGCTTTGTATTTAAAATATCTACCATGGGGTCTGGCATATTATTTTCATTATATAAATACTTGAACAATGTCTATATTAAAACTATTGGAATATCCATATCATATCCTTACCTTTTGAAGTTCTTTGAGTCTAAGACCTGATTCTGTAATCTTTTTTTGGATTTTGCCTGCTTTAATCCAAAGTCTTCACTATTTACTGTGAATTTGCTCACAAAACCACCATCGTCCCCCAAGAGGATATCATCTCGGCAGAGCTGGTCAGGCAGAGACACTACACACACGCAGAGGAGGCAATGATCCATAGGTTTTATGACAAAATAGTTTTCCTAGAAATAGAAGAACACTTTAAATGTTATTGTGTTGCTCTAAGTATCTACATATTAAATTTAAATATTGCTCTTATTCTTTATAAGATTTACTTTTCTGATGTTTTTCATTTTAGATACTCCCACTGTTAAAGGAACTTGAAAAAAACAAAGTTAACTAAGTAGAAGTTAATGAACACTTGCTGTGAGCCCAACACTGTGCTTTTGGGTGTTTTGTTGGAGAAAAGTGTGAGGTATCTATCTTTGGCCCAATAAATAATGAGATTTTCTGATATATTACTATGAATATTCCTTTCTTGAATTTGTAAGGCAATATTAACAGGAAGCAAAAAAAAAAAGTTCAGGTGTTAAAAGACCATTGAAATAAAAATGAGTGGTAATGGGAAAATCTAATATCAAAGTCCCAATTACTTTACAAGGAGAAAAATATCCTAACATCTACAGTATCCAGAAATATTCAGCAAGCATCTATCGAGCTGGCTCTGTATTATCAAACTGGGTTCACTAAGCTATATAGCCATTGCTTTCCTGGAACTTAGTTTCTACCTAAGAGAGAAGAAAAAAGTATTTAAAAAATTTTAAATCTGTCTTGTTTCCTATAGAATGAATAAAACTTGAACATATTGACAGGTTCATTCAGTTATTCAACAAATATTTATTAAGCACCTACAATATGGCAAGAACCATTCTAGGCACTGGCTGTTCAGATCAGATCAGATCAGATCAGTCGCTCAGTCGTGTCCGACTCTTTGCGACCCCATGAATCGCAGCACGCCAAGCCTCCTTGTCCATCACCAACTCCCGGAGTTCACTCAGACTCACGTCCATCGAGTCAGTGATGCCATCCAGCCACCTCATCCTCTGTCGTCCCCTTCTCCTCCTGCCCCCAATCACTCCCAACATCAGAGTCTTTTCCAATGAGTCAACTCTTCACATGAGGTGGCCAAATTACTGGAGCTTCAGCTTTAGCATCATTCCTTCCAAAGAAATCCCAGGGCTGATCTCCTTTAGAATAGACTGGTTGGATCTCCTTGCAGTCCAAGGGACTCTCAAGAGTCTTCTCCAACACCACAGTTCAAAAGCATCAATTCTTCAGCGCTCAGCCTTCTTCACAGTCCAACTCTCACATCCATACGTGACCACTGGAAAAACCATAGCCTTGACTAGATGGACCTTTGTTGGCAAAGTAATGTCTCTGCTTTTGAATATGCTATCTAGGTTGGTCATAACTTTCCTTCCAAGGAGTAAGCGTCTTTGAATTTCATGGCTGCAGTCACCATCTGCAGTGATTTTGGAGCCCAGAAAAATAAAGTCTGACACTGTTTCCACTGTTTGCCCATCTATTTCCCATGAAGTGGTGGGACGGATGCCATGATCTTTGTTTTCTGAATGTTGAGCTTTAAGCCAACTTTTTCACTCTCCACTTTCACTTTCATCAAGAGGCTTTTGATTTCCTTTTCGTGATGAACCAAAGTTTCTGACTTTGTGGAACTACTATCCCAGTTGGGGGAGACAGATGAATAAAACAGATAATTCCAGATAATAGGATGTACACTTTAAAAAATAAGCCAGTGCGCTGTGATAAAGAGTTACTGAAGAGGTCACTTTGGGTCCCATGGTTATGGAAGTTGACCTTGGATCTGGGATCTGAATTGGTTGAGAGGAGGATTCAGAGGAGGTTGAAAAGGAGGATCCTAGGAGAAGAGATTAATGTCAAAAAAAGAGAAAGGGAAGAAGCTATGGAGCCTTGTTCTGGACAAGGCGGGAGGGGATGGGGGTGTTGGATACAGAGAGTGTCAAATTTTGTTTTTAGAGAGAGGAACAAAGAAAGGAAGGAAGTAGTGTTGCATTCTTAATTAAAGCTTAATTAAGGCTGGAATTTGAAAGAGGAGAAACCTTCCAGACTCAGTATTCTCAGAAACAGGAAGAAGTTAATCTGCTGAAAGGGAACACTTGCCAGGAGTGGGAAAGTGAGTTGGCAAGAATCAGAAACAGGTTGATAGAAGACGCTGAGTGCTCAAGCGAGGTGGCAGACCCTTACTTTGTAGCGATGCCAAATAGTGTGGTTCTGAGTTCTTCTCTAGCAGAGCTTAGCCACTGCAAGGGAGTAAAGCAGGGCTATAGCATCTACCTGAGATTCAAGTTTTGAAGGACAGAGATTTAAGAGATGACCCATCTTGGGGGTAATATGAGAAGGGAAAGAGAGAAGAAGCAGGGGTACTGAAGCATGGAAGAAGATGCTTTCAACACAGTGGAGGTTTCTATGAGAATGAAAACCAAGAGTGAAAACAAGAGAGTGAGAAGGAAGAGATTATAATCAAACTATATGACACGAGATAGTGACACATCATATATTAAAATACATTAAGCAAACAGCTGTCTTCTTTAAAATCATCTTGGCATCATTAGTTGGCCAATATTATGGACAAGCATAGGAAATTTACTTTTCATTGAGACTAGTATGGCACAGAGGAAGGGTAAATTATTTCTTAATCTTCCATGTCAGTCAAAATCAGCCTGCTTCCTGAGGGCGTATTTATTTAAATACGCCCTCAGGAAGTTCTTAGTGATCTCACCTCTCCCTGAGCTCTTGTTCTTTTTTACATTATAATTTTCTGTACCATTGTATTACATGTTATGTTTGTTCACGAGATTCCTCAAGGCTGAGTTTTGTTTCAGTACAGGGAACATGTTCTTCTTTGTTTCTGCAGATGCTCAATAAATACTGTAAATTGGTTAAGCCGTAACATTTCATTTACTGAAAGGATTAACATTAACATCTACCCCATTAGATTCTTTTTGCCAGAATTAGGTATTTGATTTTAGTAATTCTCTTGCCAAATAAAGCTGGACTGAAGGGAAAGTCTGAACTGGATAACATGAGCATAATCAAAGATAATACTTGGATTCAGAGAAAGGTGTAAAATGAGAAATGAACTAGTCAATCTCTCGCTCTCAAAAACAAAACAAATTAAACATACGCTAAATGAAAATATGTTCCCTTTTAATTAAGGCTCAGAATATTACTGCTGGGCTAGACTATTTTATTAACAGTTAACCCCTGATTTTATGGGCTTCCCTGGTGGCTCAGCTGGTAAAGAATCTGCCTGCAATCCTGGAGATCTGGGTTCGATCTCTGGATTGGGAAGATCCTCTGGGGAAAGGAACAGCTACCCTCTCCAGTATTCTGGCCTGGAGAATTCCATGGACTGTATAGTCCAAGGGGCTGCAAAGAGTCGGACACAACTGAGCAACTTTCACTTCACTTTCATTTTATATATGAGGAAACTGATGTTCAATAGAGAAAGTGAGTTGCTCATATCCTACCTGTATGGAAAAGACAATCCAATTTCTTTGAGTATTTCCCTTAACACAGTACCTGGCTGCTCCCTTGAGCTTTATAATCCCAGACAATAATAGTCCTTTCGGTAGTAGCAACAATTCGTTTCAGCTGTGAGAGGTAATCGCATCCTGTAATCCAGGAGGTATCCTGATGGAAAAACATGGAATCAGAATGTTGTGTTTTGGACTATATTGTGTTTTGTTCTATCACATAATGACTGGCTACTAAGGAGTAGATTAGTTACATTAAAAGCACCATTTTGCCCCCTTATTTGCAGAGGAGCCACACAATATCTCTTCTTTGATGTCTTGACAAGAGGGCCTCATCTTTTTCCCTTTTACCCTGAGTTTCTCAGCACCATCAGCTGGAGAATGGCACAGCCAGGGCCCTGGCACAGCTCCCTGGAAGCTCACAGCCACTGGTCAAGCAATCATCTTTGTGCACTGTTCTTCTGCATGAGAACACTTCTTCATAGGAGGTAAGACTAGATTTAGGGCGCTGATTAAGCAAGTTCTCTGGCCCTGTCCTCCTGCTTAACATTTTTAGCTGGATAAGACCTTGGTGATCATCTGGTCAGGGATCAACTTGAGGCCAACAAGTTTGCCTCATGCCTTCCAAAAGCCACCAGGTTGGCATGGCCTGGACCCATACTACCACTGACAGCACACGATGTTACAGGAACAAAGGCTCCCACTGGGGAGTGTGTCTGTGCCAGAAACGGCTCCCGGTGCTCCAGGTATGCCCTGAATCTTCTGTAAAACCCATTAGGAATTTTAAGAAAGTTTAAGAAACAGAGACTCAGAGACTCCTCTGCCTGGTACCTCAGTGCATTTCAGTGCATACAGGTAAGGTGAAAGCCAACCATTCCATATCCCTCATAAAGCTACAGTGGGATTCCACAGTGGGATTCCACTATGAGAAGCCATGGATTCTACAGTGGGAAGTCACCATAGCTTTACAACATTTGCGACAAGATTGCTGTTCCAATTAGTAATATGTATTGAATCAATTACAAAATTGCACTCAAATTCTTTATGCTGTTTTCAAGTTTAAAATGTTTTCAAATAACTATCACTGACTAGTTCCTTGTCCTCACACTGTGTGGGTTTTGTCCATTTTTTTTTTTTTTTTTTTTACATTCCTTAACAGTGAGCACTTAGAAAAGCAGCCAAAGCTTTTAAATTGAAGCTTTCAGGGAATAATCAATTTCCAAGCAAATTAACTCAGAAAACAAGATCTGTGTCCTCTTTGCTGTTGCTCAAGGTTTAGTTTGGATCCTAGTCAATAAAGATAAAACTACAACCTATGAAAACATCTTATTCTCAGAGCCTATTCAGGCTCTTCACTGAGATTTTGATTGGTTATGGAAGAATCATCATCAATCATTTTAACTTAATTAAGAATTTTAAAAAGTACTTACTGTAACATTGGTACTGGTCTGAACTTTCATCTATTAAAAAAGAAAAAGGAAGAGAATAATGAACCCCCGTTGGCACTATGCTTAAAGATGAAAATACTGGGTATAAAGCACTATGTTATCTCCTTGGTTTAACCTCAGCTGTCATTTCTACCTTCTGTGAGTCTTCTGGTTCCTCCTGCTTCTGAAAAGCCTGTCTCTGTGGAATAACGCACTGTTTGCTTTGGGCAACTTTAGGCTTCTGTGTCTTATCTTTAAGCCCAGTGCTCTTAAACTTTATTAATTATTTTGTTCCTTCTATTTGTACAGTTCCTCACATTCTTTAACTATTCAGAGCAACCTCTGATACTAAAATTTGGGACTGTAAAATAATGCTAACAGCAATGGCAAGAATGGTAAATAGGTCAATATGAATATAGATCAATACAGGAAAAAAAAGCATTTCATTTGAAAGTTATTTCTCAAGTTACTGAGATTTAAGAATATTCTATCTAGTGGGTTTTCTCTTTTATTCAATAAATGTATGTGTATGTGTTGTTTTGCTCAGTTGTGTCCTACTCTTTGCGATCCCATGGACTGTAGCTCACCAGGCTCCTTTGTCCATGGAATTCTCCAGGCAAGATTACTGGAGTGGGTTGCCATTCTCTTCTTTGGGGGATCTTCCCAACCCAAGGATGGAACCCAGGTCTCCTGCATTGCAGGCATATTCTTTACCATCTGAGCCACTAGGGAAGCCCCAATAAATACGTATTGAGTGAGTATAATATCCTAAGTACTATACTAGTGAAGAATCATAGATTTATCTCAGGAGAGCTAGTAAGTACATGAGCAGCCTCTTATACCCTTTTGTTGTTGTTGTTTAGTTGCTAAGTCATGTCTGAGTCTTTTGTGACCACGTGGACTCTAGCCCATCACGCTCCTCTGTCCATGGGATTTCCCAGGCGAGAATACTGGAGTGGTTGCCATTTCATTCTCAATAGTATTTTCCCAACCCAAGGATCCAACCCTCATCTCTCGTATCTCTTGCACTTGCTCTTCACCACTGAGCCCCCAGGTAAAGCCCTCTTATACCCTTAAGACATGTTAACTGCTCCCAAGGTAAAGGTAAGGGTCTGAAGTTTATTAATGACCTAGTTTCTATTGCATGCTCAAATGGTCTTTGGAGAAGTTTAGAAAATGGCATTCTAGAAGGATGGATTATGCGAAAAGAAGAAAATGTGAATCAAAGAGATTACTCGAACTGTTATTTGTAGTCATCACAGACTGTCTTTCATCTGAAGAGTTCAAAAATACTTTTGCAACCAGGGACTTTTTTTTAAAGGAACAAATAAAGGGATTAGAGAAATTCCTCTTCTATTTCTCTCCATCTTTAGTGGAAGACACTTTAAAATTCCCTTATCTGCTCTAAAATTTTCATAATCCTATGTGTATATGAAAGAGAAAGAGACACACACGTATCTCTGGAAATTTGATAATGCCATCTCACTGAATTCACATAATCCTAAACTATTTCATTATGAACATCATAATTTTTCTCCTCACTGTTTTTCTTTAGATACCATATTAGTTCTATTTTTGAGGAATTAAAGGTAAAAAAAAAAATGAAAAGGATAATAATGCATAGAGAAAAAAAGAGACTGAGGAAGATTTTCATACTTAATGAGTGTTCAACTCTTTGTAACCCAGTGGACTATACAGTCCATGGAATTCTCCAGGCCAGAAAACTGGAGTGGGTAGCTTTTCCCTTCTCCAGGGAATCTTTCCAACCCAGGGATCAAACCAAGGTCTTCTGCATTGTAGGCAGATTCTTTACCAGCTGAGCCACAAGGGAAGCCTACTTAATGAGGCAAATCCATTTTTATTTTCACGTTATTTGTTCATAATTATAATTGTCATTATTTACTAAGGGTTTACAATGAAGCTAAGTGATTTGTATTGATGAAATCATGCAAACAGCACAACTACCTAGGGAGACATGTCCTCTGGTCTGGATGAGGAGGAACTGGGGCCTAGAGGTAACATGCATAGCTATGGTGGAGGTCGTAGGGGGAGCCAGTCTCCACACCTGCACTCAGAATCTCCTGCTGCACCTCTGGGTGCAGGTGGCTCCCTTTGACGCAATCTGTCTGCCTGTGATGAAAATCACTGAAAGGCTGAAAATCATTGTTGAAATTTTAATCGTGTGATAATTATTTTAAACATATTTTATTTGTCTAAAGCGTGACTCTACTTAAAAATAAATTAATAATTAAATCAATTTTTGTATATTTAACACCAAACACTTGTCTATATCATATTTTATCATGTCATCATACATTCCATTACAGTCCCTCATATTTTGAAAATAGAAGTCCAAAAACATAAATTTAGAAAGAAATGACATTAATAATAGCAATGCCTTAAAATGTGTCCATATTCATTATCTCATTTGATGTTCACTACAGTGCTCTGAGGGCGGGGAGACTGATCCTGTTGTCCTCATTTTACAAATACGAGAAAAAGAGACATGAAAAGATGTAAGTTGGCTCATTAAGTTCCCTGCTTAACATATAGGATGGTAAAATAGAGGAGCTAGCATCTGAGCCTTTTTTTAAACCTCAAGCACAAGGTTTCGTCTTGGAAGCTTTCATTACTTGGTAGTATTATGACAAAATCACTTGACTTGTGAGTTTTTATCATTTTATTTGAGAAATTATCTAAGGGCATCCTTTAATTGTGTTGATGCACGTGGTTCAATAGGTTACCCAGAGGAACAATGACAAATGTGGTTACTAAATTCTCAAAAGCTGCTCTGGGGTTGAGCAAGCTTCTTGTTTTAATAATACTTGGTTTTATTTCTTGGAATAACTCTTAAATATGGTTATGGTTTCTGCTGCATCTGATACATAGGCATAATGCATAGACAAAACAAAAGAGAAAGGTAGGAGAGGAAGGAAACAAAGCTCTCAAATTACCTGGCTATTGAAGACTGTTATCATTCCTTTCTGAGAAGCTGTTATTAGTAAATCCAACTGAGGGATCTTGACAATGCACTTAATCACATCCCGTCTTCTACTCCCTGTGAATGGCACACACTCATTTCAGCTCCTAGCAGTAAAGACCCTAAAAGTCACTTGTTAGAGTTTTAATCATAAAAGAAAAAGGAAACAACCAACGTTAAGCTAGAAAGGCTCTAGTTACTTTAAAACTAAAGTAGAATAAAACCAAAAAAATGAGCAATGATTGCTTTTTAATTATCCTTAGAGATACTAATCTGACTTTTTAATGCTTTCCAACTAAACGTGGTCCATGATCTCCCATAGAAGCTGTTAAGATCACAACATGCACATTTCAGAGAATGAGTTTTCCAAATGTCTTTTAGAATTATTTCAAGATCTTCACATTCAGGAATCCTTTCTTTGAACTGTCACCATGTGATTTACACAGAACGAAAGTCTAATACTATCTCAGGCTTTCCAGTACAAAAAAATGAAACTGCCTTAATACTGTTTTAGGCTTTCTTTCTTTCTTTTTTTTTTTTTTAATGTATTTTGGAGAAAACACTTTCCTGTTTCTTTGCCTATGTGCTGAATGATAAAGCCACACATATTGAGCCTCTTCCCAGGATGATTTAAATCAAGTTTTTATAATTGCAAATGTTTAGGGAGGAAAAGCAAGGGAACAAATTTCATACTCCAGTATTATCTGCCTAACCCACACATTCTCAACAGAGAAATTATTTTCTCCAAAAGGGTACAAATTGGTTCTTGGTGGGCAAGGCATGTAAACAACTCTTACTCTCTGTGTCAAAGTTCGGATGTACATACAATCCATAGGCAGAGACACAGTATCTGAGATATTAAAATGTCTGAAGCTTGGGGAAATGAGGTTGAGAGGGAGTTGGGGATGGATTTTCCTGCAGGAAAATTTTCCTGCAGGATTTTCCTGCAATTAGGAAAAAAGTTCCAAAAGACTGCTTGGAGGGGTCACTATGAAAAAAAAACACAAAATCTGTTGAGAATATTTTATGCCAAGCCACCAACATGTTTCCTGCTTCCATTCCCTCCCCACTATAGACCACTTTAATCACAGAGGCCTGAACATTTGTCGAAGTGTAACTCCGGCCAGGCCCTCTCACAGTTGTTTGTCTCAGAAGTCTTTAGTGTGGCCTCAAGGCCCTGGACATCAGTGCCCTCACCGCTGCTGCGGCTCTAACCTCCCCCTCTTCTGCTGTTCTCCCTCCCCCACCACTCCACTTCAGCGTGGAGTGTGTGCTTTATTCGCGTATCTCCTCCACGTCTTTCCCAACTACCCTGTTTTAAGTCCCAGCACATGTTCGCGTGTCCAAACCAACTTCAACTTCCTCCCACACTCCTGCTTTATTTTTCTCCACAATCTGCTCATTTTATTATTTTTTTCTATAGTGCTTAATTTACTCTTTTTTTTTTTTTTTAATTGTCTGTCTCTTCCCCCATTAGAATATAGATTCCATGAGGTCAGGGATTTATGATTGTTTGTTCATCACTGTGTTCCTAGCACTTAGAAAGTCACCTAGTTCACAAAGTTGTTTAGTCACTAAGTCATGTCCAGCTCTTTTGCAACCCTATGGACTGTAGCCAGCGAGGCTCCTCTGTCCATGGAATTCTTCAGGCAGGAATACTGGAGTGGGTTGTCATTTCCTTCTCCAGGGGATCTTCCCGACCCAGGGACTGAACCCATGTCTTCTGAATTGGCAGGCAGATTCTTTACCACTGAGCCACTAGGGAAGCCTGGCTTACAAAGCAGATCTTAACAAATATTTGTTGAGGGAATAAACAAGTTACAGAACTCAATGGCCATCTATAAAGATGCTTTTGAAATTCTAATTTAGGAGGCCAGAAACACGTCTCCCCTGGTCACTGGCCACTCCTCAAGTGATGACAGCAGGATCACCGCTGCTCCCTAGCTTCTGTTCTTTGATGACAGTTCCCATGGAGAAGCCCGGAGTTTAGGCTCTGGTGAGCTCTATTGTTGGGCTAAGGAAGGGTCAAAAACCAGGGTGGGTTTTGTTCACAAAGGACTGAAGTAAGTTCAGGGTTTTTTGTTTTTTTTTTCTTTTTTAAAGAACACCAGATTTGATCTAGACTATGTCCTTCATCTCAGAATTTGAGATGAAATGCTTGAGGACAGAGACAGATTCTTTCCACATCCTGGACTTCTCCCACCCTGGAGGGAAGAAAAGAAGGAAAACCCATGGCTTCAATAGTGGACAGGGAAATGAATTCACGGGACCCAGGCTCAAATTTTAAAGCAAATGACATATCTAAACTGGAGACCTCAAACTGAACTAACACTCCTCTGTTATTAACCCAAATGCACAGTCTGAGAGGTGTTAAGGCTAACCTCCATAATATAATCAAGGATGGGAGCTTGGGAAAGAGCACTAGTAAGTGAAAACTTGAAAATTCAATTTTAAGAATATATATTTTTAAAAATGTGATTGATCCATTTGGTACTGGAGCACACATTATTGAGGTGACACTGTGGAGAGATTTAACTTGAGATCTGAACCATTCCTGAAAAATGGGAGTTTTCCCTCCTTATATTCCCTACTTAGTGTCCTTCAGAGCAACGATAATATTTCCAACTCGACTGCAAGTTTCTTCTGATACTGCATTTGAAACTGTCACTCCCCTCTCTTGTTATAAATTACTGATCAAGTAAATAAGATGGAAAATGGTTCAATGGAAATGTATTCCCACTATTTATTTTTGATAAAATATTAAAACCCATGTTAATTTGTTAGGGAAATTAAATTATCACCTGAAATTACAACTCGCTGTTTTCTAGAAACAAGGAAAACCAAATTTTCTTCATCCATTTGGTTAATAAGAGAATCTTCTTCAGAGGAAAAGTAGCCAAAGATCTGAAAATCCAAACAACACAGGTAAACACTCACAGTATCTCAGAAATGGCTATAGAGTAAGAGATTTAATGTCAGTTGAATCTGAAGGCTTACTTTGAATTAACAATCAACTCATTGCTTTATAAATACAAAGTTCTGATATAAATATCGGAAGGCGGTTTAACATTATTCAGCATACTGCATGCTGATGGGCATGAGTTTTGAGCAGTCATAGATTTTTCTTTCCAATGGATAAACTGATGTCCCAGGCTGATATCCTTGCTCAGACTGATAGTTCAATTAGGAGCTGGCACTTGTTTGGAAATCAAATCAGTCTTCATCAGACAGTTCTCAGTGCTCAATTGAGAACACTGATGCTGAATTTTGCCACTCTCAGATAACTATTCCTACCCATTTTCCATAAATCTTCCTGAGCAAGACTTTTCATTTCTTTATTGGTGGTAGGGGAGGGGGGCGGGGGTTGGGCTTTCCCTGGTGGCTCAGGCAATTAAGAATCTGCCTGCAGTTCAGGAAACCCAAGTTTGATCCCTGGGTCAGGAAGATCCCCTGGAGAAGGCAATGGTTACCCATTCCAATATTCTTGCTGGAGAATTCCATGGACAGAGGAGCCTGGCGGGCTACAGTCTATGGGGTGGCAAAGAGTTGGACACAATTGAGAAACTAACACTTACACTCACTTTGGAATTTTACTGTTCCAAATCCTACCCTCCAGGAATTGCATTAATCAATTATTATAAAAAGAATATCTTGAAGAAATAAAGTACTTTTTATTTGTGAATAAATTGTCAAGATTGTGTAATTCCAAGGAATTTGAAACATAAGATAGCTATTTTTTCAGTTGTCTTATGATAAGCAGAAATAAAGTTCTTAGAAGTTAATGACACTGTATTTCTCATAAACTTGAGATTAGCTAGTCTTGTTAGTAAATGAGTAGAATGAGCTTCTGAAACTCAAGTGTGGATATGAACCACTGGATCTTACTCAAGTGCAGTTCGGACTTGTAGGCCTGGGAGCGCACCTTTCTAAGAAGCTGCCCATGAGGGACCAACTATATATCAGTCTGTTATAATAACATTCGTTTATTTTGATGTAGGTAATGGCTTAGCTTTATGTGTTTACATATCCTTTCATCAGTTGTTTCACAAATGTTGCTACCTCCTCCTTTACATTCTCCCACATCCAAACCTCACAACATCTATCAACTGCCTTAATAATTTCCTACAATTAGGTTTTATTCCTTGGGAAGACCAAGATTATCAAAGACTCTTTTGTATTTTTCCATTTTTCTTCCCATCAGCAAAACCAATATTCATTAAAAGATTAAGAAATTTATTACTTTTCAGAAATTGAAGCTAACTTTCCATGAGTACAAAACATTCTGCATGCAGCATCTAAGTCCCTTTGAAGGATCGAGAGCATGCTGAAAGGAAGGCCCGAGGTCCTCACGTCCTTGCTAACTGTCAGGTGGGGCTACCCCAACCTTTCAGAGGCCTCTTTTCAGTCCTACTACTTGGGCCCCTACATCTCAGCACCAGCAATGGTGCTTCACATCCTTCACATTTAGAATCTTCTTCCGCCTTCTTCTTCCCTTTTTAAGGACTCCTGTGATTACATTGGGTCCACCCAGATAATCCAGGACAGTCTATTTTAAGGTAACTAATTAGTCATTGTAATTGCATCTGCAAAATCCCTTCACAGTCAGTCAGTCAGTTCATTCGCTATCGTGTCTGACTGTTTGTTACCCCATGAATCACAGCACGCCAGGCCTCCCTGTCCATCACCAACTCCCGGAGTTCACTCAGACTCACGTCCATCGAGTCAGTGATGCCATCCAGCCATCTCATCCTCTGTCGTCCCCTTCTCCTCCTGCCCCCAATCCCTCCCAGCATCAGAGTCTTTTCCAATGAGTCAACTCTTCACATGAGGTGGCCAAAGTACTGGAGTTTCAGCTTTAGCATCATTCCTTCCAAAGAATACCCAAGACTGATCTCCTTTAGAATGGACTGGTTGGATCTCCTTGCAGTCCAAGTCCCTTCACAGCAGTACCTAAATTACTCTGATGTTTTATTGGATGACCACAGGACAAGAATCTTGGGGTGGGTGGCTGGCATGGGGGACATCTTTAGCATTCTGCCTATCACATCCTCCTTTTATAAATGCAATTCAATACAATAAGCTATTTGTGCAAAATACAATACAAATACCGATATTAGCAGGCTATTTAACTTCAGATAGTCGTGTGAGATAATTTTCAGATAATAATGTGAAATGACAATAGGAATGAATATTTGCGTTAATATCCTCTTTGCAGGTTCTAAACTGTCCACTGGGCACCTTTGCTGCTTGCCCGGTCAGTACATTAGCCATGCAATCTGTCATATATGTGGTTTACAGTCACATCTATGATAGGTGCCATCCTATAGGACATCTGCTCTTATGAAAATGATACATTTTGCTATTTTTAAGCTTAGTGATACAATATTGCAATACTTACCATAAGCAATTTCCAAAGAATACTAAAAACATCAAATTACTAACATTTATTGAGAAAAAATTTGAGATATTATACAACATAAAGGCCTTTCAAAGAGACCCCTCTTTAGCTGTCTTTATCTGTTATTACACTTTGAAAGAAAAGGTTTACAAAAAATGTTTTTAAAGAACAAAAAACATCTACTTTCTTGTGATGGGCTGTAGCCTCAAGAATCTCAAAATTTCTCTTTCAATGGTTTAAATTTCAGTCTAGTAACCAGTGGGACATTTTAGAGAATTTTATGACTATTGATGATGCTTCACAGTGTTAATTTTCATTTTAACTATGTTATTTAAAGGGCTTGCTACATGCATTAAGTGATCCATCTTTTTTAACTATACTTTTTTTTTATTCCCTGATTACCTAAGGAACACATGTTCAATGTAGAATATTTGGAGAAAATAAAAAGCAGATAAAGAAAAATAAAAACCAGTATGCAACTCATTTTTAAACCTATCCTGGAGCATTCTTTTCTCATTTTTGAAGTTAGCAAATAGTTTCAGGTTTACAGTATTTTTGTTGCTTAGTCACTAAGTCATGTCCAACTCTTTTGTGATCCCATGGGGCAGGAGGAGAAGGGGACGACAGAAGATGAGATGGCTGGATGCCATCACCGACGCAATGGACATGAGTTTGAGTGAACTCTGGGAGTTGGTGATGGACAGGGAGGCCTGGCATGCTGGGATTCATGGGGTCACAAAGAGTCGGACATGACTGAGTGACTGAACTGAACTGAATATACAAAATGCATGAAGGCAGTTTTAAATGTGCAATGAACTTTAAGAACCTGGCTATGATAAATTGGATTTTTTGAAAATGTAAAAAAAGAACTAATTTTATTAGATTGTCACAGCTGTCATATCAGCATGCATTTTTTAGAAAAAACATCAAATTGGTGAATTTTTATGTAGCCATTTTTAATATTGAATAAAGAAAAAAAGCAACATTTTGGCATATTATGCTTCATTATTTCAAGAAATGTTAAAACATAGTTGCAATGCAAAAAAAAAAAAAGGGGGGCAAAAAGTTTGTCCTCTGTATGGAGAAGGTGCCATGACTGATGAAACATGTCAAAAGTGGTTTGCGAAGTTTCATGCTGGAGGTTTCACACTAGACAGTACTCTGTGGTCAGGTAGAGTGGTTGATGACAATCCAATCCAGACACTCACTGAGAACATCAATGTTTACCACCCAGGAGATAGCCACTATAGTCAAAGCATCCAAATCAAGCCTTGAAAGTCACTTGCACCAGCCTGGCTGTGTTAATCACTTTGATGTTTGGGTTAACATTAACATAAGTTAAATGAACAAAACCTTCTTGACTATACTTCCGCATGAAATTCTCTACTGAAGTGTGATGAAAACTTTCCATGTTTTGAAAAAAAAAATTATGACAGGCAATGAAAAGTGGATACTGTATAATAATACGGAATATAAAAGATCATGGGGCAAGCGAAATGACACCACCACACCAAAGGCCGGTCTTCATCCAAAGAAGGTGATGTAGTGTACATGGTGAGACTGGAAGGAACTCCTCTATTATGAGCTTCTTCCAGAAAACCAAAGGATTAATTCCAACAAGCACCACCTACTATTAGACCAACTGAAAGCAGCACTCAATGGAAAGTGTCAGGAATTAGTCAACAGAAAGTGCATAATCTTCCATCAGGATAATACAAGACCTCATGTTTCTTTGATGACCAGGCAAAAACTGTTACAGCTTGGCTGGGTAGTTCTGATTCATCCACCATATTTTCCAGACACTGCACCTTCAGAAGTCTTCACAAAATTCTCTTAATGGAAAAAGTTTCAATTTTCCTGAAGACTGAAAAAGGCACCTGGAACAGTTCTTTGCTCAAAAAGGTGAGAAGTTTTGGGAAGACAGAATTATGAAGTTGCCTGAAAAATTGCTGAAGGCAGTGGAACAAAGCATTGAAGACATTGTTCAATAAGGTTCTTGGTGAAAAATGAAAAATGTGTCTTTTATTTTTATTTAAAAAGCCAAAGGAGCTTTTTGGCCCACCCAATATATCCAGTGATCATTTTTGGATGTGAGAGTTGGACCATAAAGAAAGCTGAGCACCAGTCAATCCTAAAGAAAATCAGTCCTGAATATTCATTGGAATGACTGATGCTGAAGCTCCAATGTTTTGGTCACCTGATGCAATGAACTGACTCCTCAGAAAAGACCCTGATGCTGGGACAGATTGAAGGCAGGAGGAGAAGGGGATCACAGAAGATGAGATGGTTCGATGGCATCACTGATTTGATGAACATGAGTTTGAGTTGTTAGGTTAGATAAAAGGAAATCCTGCTGTTTGCAATAACATGCTGGACCTTGAGAGTATTATGCTAAGTGAAATAAGTCAGATACTAAGAATCAGGGTATGTGATCAGCTTGTGCTCACAATAAAAATCAGCTTGTGCTCAAATTCCCTGATTAGCTGATGGTTGGAATCTCCATTTTCAGTTTTCTGGTTCTAACTAGTCTGGGGGCTACATGCCAGGGGCATACTGATGCAGTGAACTTCTGGTTAAAGTTGCAGTCAACCTGGTGGGTGTTTTAATATCTGCAAAAGTTAGGTACTTGCTTCATACTTAGGGTTATGTCTTTAAAACAGAATCTGGGGTCTTTAGGATAGATCTGTTATGTTTAACTCTTTTAAGCTATAGCCATAACTGCTCGAGTTATAGGTACTCTCCTGCCTGACTCTCCTGTCTTTGTTTCTGCATTCTGTACTTCCCAAACTTTAACTGCTAGGGCCTGTCCTTCACTCTACACGGAGAGCCTAGGGAGTCATGGCATATTTCTATAGCTGCTTTTCCCAATCAACAACAAGCAGGGACACAGAGCAGTTTGTATTGTCCCAGACCTACTGGGAAGGTCCTGCAGGCTTTTTCTTGGTTTCAGTTTGGGAATTTTGTGTTCCTTAAAGGCTTAATAGAAATACTTTTTTGTTTGCAATTTTTCCCCCAAAATTAATTGATGAATTTATTTGTTTGACTTTGAGGATCTGAGGTATCATTTACTATTGGTTTCTGATTTTATCAAATTGGAATCAATTGAAATATTACTTTTAGCTTTCCACACAGTCAATTTTGTGATGGCCCTATATATAATTGAGAAGATGTATCTCTTCTAAATCTTTGATTCAAAATTCTATATACACATATTTACTAGTTCCTTAAATGTGATAGTCATATCCATTAAATCCTTGCTATTTCTTTTTCTACTATATCTACTGATTTTTCAGAGACAGCCAAATAATTTAAGAGATCATTTTGATTACTCTGTATGCAGTGTGCAATTTTTTCAATTCTAAGTTACCTCAAATCCTTTTAGATTTATAAACATATCTATAGAATGCAGTCTTCTGTGAGTTTTAAATGAGGAGTGAAGAATTTCCCCTCTCTTTTTCCATAGTTCACAGATTATTTTGCAATCAAATATGCTTCTTCACATATGTTCTTCCAATAACACCAGAACGATATCTAAGGAGTCAATACCAGACTGATAAGAAAATGACTTGGCAAACGTAAGAGCTGGTCAACCTCATTCTTCTCTTAAAAATATGGATATACTGAAATTTATATACATTGACACTACTGAAAAAGAATATCTCATTTAGAATGTAATGAAAACCTTACTCTGTCTGCCTTACTCACTTAATTATGGGCAGTGCCTTGCCTTTAATGGGTATAGGCATCGAAACCACGGCACACTGTGGTTAACCCCTATGGGGTTAACACTTATTTTTTGCTGAACAAGGGAAAATAATACCAGATTTTCATATTATAAACAAGAAAAGTGGATACCTCACACCAGTCTATAGATGCATCTGGGTTGTTGCAGAGCTTCCTATAAAAGCATTTCACATCTTGACTCTTCACTTCTGGACCAAAGAGTTCCTGTACCATCTTGTAAAACTTGTCATAATCAACTGCATCTGCATTTAACAAAGCACATGAACATTGTCAGAAAATTCAAAGGACTATACTGCATTTTTAGTTGCTTTTTCTATTTTCTAATTTATTTCCTGGTGGTGATGGTTTAGTTGCTAAGTCATATCTGACTCTTTGTGATCCCATGGATTGTAGCCCACCAGGCTCCTCTGTCCGTGGGGATTCTTCAGTCAAGAATACTGGACTGGGTTGCCATGCCCTCCTCCAGGGGATCTTCCCAACTCGAGGATTGAACCCATGTCTCCTTCACTAGCAGGTGGATTCTTTACCACTGAGCCACCTGGGAAGCCCAATCTATGTCCTTATTTCAACCTATAACAACTTCTAAAGTTTAAAGATCTTTCCATGGGAACATAACGAAGCTCTTGGCTAGAATATTATGTAGTCAGAAAGAAATAATTTACTTTGGTGTTTAGTATCTCCCCCATAGATTTTATTTCAATTATTTTAGAAGTCTTGTTCAGGAATACAAAGGTAAGAAAGTGAATTACTTCTTTCCTATTAGGAAGAAGTTTTACTAACAGGAGTATTTCCTCAAACTAATATTTGTTAGACAATAAAAGTGAGTAAAGAGCATGTCTTCTTTTGTTTTGTTTTGTTTTCTCACCAAAATTATATTATTTCTTCCATTATGTCGTTAGTTCATCTCAGCATATTTTTACATATTATGTAAAGTGAGGGTGTTTCATTCATCTCTAAGAAGCAGACCCAAGACAGATGCAGAATTGCAAGAAATTTACTGGGGGTGGGGAGAACTCCTGTGAAAGAAAGAAGAATGGGAACAGGAGTATGTGATGAGAGAGTTCAGCTCATAATAAAGTTCTGATACATGTTAAAGGAAAGAGAGGTGAATTCATTCAACACATGAAAGACAGGTCTCCATACCACCTTTCAGTGGAACTCCCACAGATCCTGAGCCCTCACTTGCCCCTTACTCCTCTTAGGTCTCAGCAAAAAGGTTGTTACTGGAAGTGGTCTACCTGCAGGTTCCTTGGTTCCCAGAATTCTCCTGCCCCTACACCCTTGTAATGCATTATTTTTCACAGTTTATCCCAATCCTTTACATGCAGAACCTATTCAGTAATGTTCTTTGTATCTACTGTCATTATTTGTGTAACTTCCCTCTTTCTCTTACCATTTGCAGTTGTTCTGTAATTGTTGAAAGGCTCCAATCTGTTTTTCACTATCTCTTCTAAAATCTCTCTCCTTGAAATAATTTTTACTAATGTCAAATTTCCTAAAGTCTTGGATAACATCTGACTTTTCCTGAATTTTTATCACTAACTTGCCACGTGCTGCTGCTGCTGCTAAGTCGCTTCAGTCATGTCCGACTCTGTGCGATCCCATAGATGGAAGCCAACCAGGCTCCCTGATCCCTGGGATGCTCCAGGCAAGAGTACTGGAGTGGGTGCTAGACAAAGTAAAAAAAAAAAATCTGGACTCTAGCTGTATGCAGGTCAGGAAGCAACAGTTAGAACTGGCCATGGAACAACAGACTGGTTCCAAATAGGAAAAGGAGTACGTCAAGGCTATATATTGTCACCCTGCTTATTTAACTTATATGCAGAGTACATCATGAGAAACGCTGGGCTGGAAGAAGCACAAGCTGGATTCAAGATTGCCGGGAAAATATCAGTAACCTTAGATATGCAGATGACACCACCCTTATGGCAGAAAGTGAAGAGGAACTAAAAAGCCTCTTGATGAAAGTGAAAGAGGAGAGTTAAAATGTTGGCTTAAAGCTCAACATTCAGAAAACGAAGATCATGGCATCCGGTCCCATCACTTCATGGGAAATAGATTGGGAAACAGTGGAAACCGTGGCTGACTTTCTTTTTTGGGGCTCCAAATCACTGCAGATGGTGATTGCAGCCATGAAATTAAAAGATGCTTACTCCTTGGAAGGAAAGTTATACCAACCTAGAGAGCATATTAAAAAGCAGAGACGTTACTTTGTCAACAAAGGTCCATCTAGTCAAGGCTATGGTTTTTCCTGTGGTCATGTACAGATGTGGGAGTTGGACTGTGAAGAAAGCTGAGTGCCAAAGAACTGATGCTTTTAAACTGTTGTGTCGGAGAAGACTCTTGAGAGTCCCTTGGACTGCAAGGAGATCTGACCAGTTCATCCTAAAGGAGATCAGTCCTGGGTGTTCATTGGTAGGACTGATGTTGAAGCTGAAACTCCAGTGTTTTGGACATCTGATGTGAAGAGCTGACTCATTTGTAAAGACTCTGATGCTGAGAAAGATTGAGGGCAGGAGGAGAAGGGGACGACAGAGGATGAGATGGTTGGATGGCATCACCGACTCAATGGACATGGGTTTGGGTGGATTCCGGGAGTTGGTGATGGACAGGGAGGCCTGGCGTGCTGTGGTTCATGGGGTCACAAAGAGTTGGACATGATGGAGCGACTGAATTGAACTGAACTAAGCTTTGATAATTATTGATTTTTTGTGAGCCATACTAGTAACTTAATATTTCTAACTTTCTAGTTTCCCATGTTTTAAATGGACATAATTACAATCACTATGAAGAACAGTTGTTGACTATTTGACACTGTAAACACACATGTACACAAACCACACCATTGACTGAATGTTGATTTTGACAAATTTCATGATTCACTGGGGCATAGCTATTGAGTTACAGGACAACAAGGAGCTAGACACAAATATACATTAAGCAACTTATGTGTCAGAGCTGAGCTAGACAGTGGTCATAGAATGGAAAACTAGGTAGGCAAGACCCCTTCTTCTGGTAGTTTATATTCTAATGGGATAAACAGAAAATCAAGTGAATAAAATATTTATGGACTATGACAGGAAAACTAATTATTAGAGATGGACATTGGATTAGTGGTTATCTGCATAACAGGGCATGAGAGAACATTCAGGAATGGTAGAGATATTCTCTGTCTTGATTTAGTTGATACCTACAGGTATGTTTACATATGTCCAAATGTATTGAGTTATACACTTAAGAACAGTGCGCTTTCTGTGCTTTACTGTACGTAGGTCATATCTTAGTAACAATGTGAGAATCGTTGAGAGTGAGATAAATGCTCAGAAGGAAATCAATAGGGAGATGTGATGTTAACAGAATTATCCTATGCTGGTGGGTGAGGGTGGACCCGAGGGAATCCCTTTCTAAGGACAGGTAAAAAGCAACAAAGCTGAGACCTGATAAGCAAAAGGAGTCAGACATATGCTAAAGCTAGAGAAGAGCATTTTAGGTAGAGGCTGACAAACACAAAGATGCTAAGGCAGGAAAGAGCTTGGTGTGTTCTGGAAAAGTCAGTGATATTAAGCATAGTGAAGACTGGGGAAAGTTATCATGAGGTGAGATCAGAGAGGAAGGAGGGCCAAGTTAGAGTTAGAAGTTTGTATTTTATTCTAAGCGTGGTGGTGAGCTATTACCAGAGCGTTTGAAAGACCCTGGTTGCTATAAGGAGACAAGGATGAAAACTATAAAGTTAGTGAGGGGTTTGAGTATTTAATTCAGGTTTCAGATGTGGAGGCTTAGGTCAAGATGATACATTTATGCCTCTTTTCTCTGTGAGTGTGCTCAGTTGCTCAATCTTGTCTAACTCTTTGCCACCCCATGAACTGTAGCCTGCCAGGCTCCTCTGTCCATGGGATTTCCCAGGCAAGCATACTGGAGTGAGTTGCCATTTCCTCCTCCAGGGGATCTTCCTGACCCAAGGATTGAACTCACATCTCCTGCATTGGCAGGTAGATTCTTTACCACTTAGCCACCTGGGAAGCCCACCTATTTTGTCCACTTAATTATTAATATCAACCCCTTTCATTCTTGAAAGTGTCCTTAGCTGAATGATAAGTGGTATAGGCACTGATGGTAAATAATCTGCCTGCAATCCAGGAGACCTGGATTCAATTCCTGCGTAGGAAAGATCCCTGGAGAAGGAAATGACAACCCACTCCAGTATTCTTGCCTGGAGAATTCAATGGACAGAGAAGCCTGGGGGGCTACAGTTCATGGGATCGCAGAGAGTCGGACATGACTGAGCAACTCATACACACATACACACACAGGCACCAAAGAGAGATCAGTGAGATGGTGAGATATGGCTGGAAGTAGAATTGCAAAGACTTGCAACAGCTTGTAAGTTTGGGGGACAGAATTTGTGAGTGAAGGACAGGCTGGATTCTAGAGTAATGGTTATTATTGGGAGAGTTTGCCCTACCTATTTGGCAATATCTGCAGACATTTTTGATTGTTACAATGAGGAATAAAGATGCTACTGACATCTGGTGGGTAGAAACCAGAGATGCCACTAAATATTCTGCAGTGCACAAGATAGCCCACCCCCACTCCTGGCCTCACACACATACCCATAGAATACACATACAGACAGAAGAAAGAATTATCAAGCCCCAAATGTCAACAGTATCAAGGTTGAGAAACCTTGCTCTAGAATGACACTCAGGTTTCTGATTTCAAAACTGAACAGATATTGGTACTATTTACCAAAACAGGGGAAAATGAGTAAGAGTCATATTTCTTGAGAAAAATAAACCATTCAATCTTGGTAATATTAAGTTTGAAATTCATATGAGAGATCCAAATTGCTTAGCTGTTTTAAATTCATACCAACTAGTAAAGATAGATGTCTCATTCTAAATGCCACTGGATAAGGAATGTAAGACTTTTCTTTCCTCAGATGATTTTAAGTCTATTGGGTAATTAACAAGAAGATTTAAGAGCAATATTGCACAAATGAACTCCTACAATATACTTGATATAGTTTTTGAGGTAAACAACGGTGCCATTAAGAAACATTCTCTGTAGTTCTCAGCTTCTTGCCAATGTTGCCTATGGTGAGAGGTAGATCCGATTTGGGGCTCCCCAAGTGGCTCACTGGTAAAGAATCCACCTGCCAGGGAGGAGACACAGGTTCAATCTCTAGGGTTGGGAAGATCACCTGGAGAAGGAAATGATAACCCACTCCAGTATTCTTGCCTTGGAATTCCAATGGACAGAGGGGCCTGGTGGGCTACAGTCCATGGTATCTCAAAAGAGTCAGACACAACTAAGCAACTAAACAACAACAACAAAAATGAATGTATGCCAGTATTAGCAGTCTGATCAAAATTCAGATACATTTCTCCCTTCTCAATCTTTTAGTTTAGTCCACTAGTACATTACACATTAGTTATAGTATAATATACTATAAAAATGTATATATATATGTCTATAATATATATGTGTTCTCTCTCTATAAACATAAATATATGTATATATATGTATATGTGTGTGTATATAAACATATATACTGCTGCTGCTGCTAAGTCACGTCAGTCGTGTCCGACTCTGTGCGACCCCGTAGATGGCAGCCCACCAGGCTCCCCTGTCCCTGCGATTCTCCAGGCAAGAACACTGGAGTTGGTTGCCATTTCCTTCTCCAATGCGTGACAGTGAAAAGTGAAAGTGAAGTCGCTCAGTCGTGTCGGATTCAGCAATCCCATGGACTGCAGCCTACCAGGCTCCTCCGTCCATGGAAGTTTCCAGGCAAAAGTACTGAAGTGGGTCGCCAGTGCCTTCTCCAAACATATATACTAGAGAAAGAAATTTTCATTGTGGCTTTGTAATTGCAAGCTTGTAGATTTAAGCAAGGTTTATTTGTTTAGCACACATTTAAGGAGTGCTTCCTGGCTTCAGACTCTGGGCTAACCCTAAGGTTACCAAGTCTTCAAAGCACTCACAGTTCAATGCTGGAAAGAAAAGGCAGGAATACACACATGTATATCAATTTCAACAAGTTAAGATTAGCAGTAAATTCCTTAAGATGGCAATCAGTTCAGTTCAGTTCAGTCGCTCAGTCATGTCTGACTCTTTGCAACCCCATGAACCACAGCACGCCAGGCTTCCCTGTCCATCACCAACTCCCGGAGTTCACTCAAACTTACATCCATTGAGTCGGTGACGCCATCCAGCCATCTCATCCTCTGTCGTCCCCTTTTCCTCCTGCCCCCAATCCCTCCCAGCATCAGGGTCTTTTCCAATGAATCAACTCTTTGCATGAGGTGGCCAAAGTACTGGAGTTTCAGCTTTAGCATCATTCCTTCCAAAGAATACCCAGGACTGATCTTTAGAATGGACTGGTTGGATCTCCTTGTAGTGCATAGGACTCTCAAGAGTCTTCTCCAACACCACAGTTCAAAAGCAGAGATGGCAATAAAGTGCATCAAAATTTCTAAGGATGGCTTTGCTCAGGAAAAGTTTGGAAGCTTTTGTAAAGAAGTGATGTTTGATTTGGATCTTGAAAAATGAGGAAGTATTCATAGACCCTCAAAAAGGGAGGAAATGTATACCACTTTGCAGGGATGATGCGTGCAAAATCAGAGTCGTTAACAGTATGCCAGGTTTGGAAATGCTGAGAACTTAATGTTAGGACAGAAGGTGCAGGCAGGGCAATTCCAAGGAGCTACAACTGAAGTAGGTTAGGGGATGATGCCAAGTTAATGTATATGGATTTTAAGGGTGCTCTAATATACTAGGAATATGGAAATTCTAAACGGATTTTTAATGGAAAATCTCCCAGCAGAACTATACAGAAAGGAATCACTCTTGGCAAGAAAACCATTATATAAAGAAGCTGTTATAATAACCCAAGAGTGAGATGCCGTGAAATAAACAGTCAACATTTATACCAAGACACCTGGCTTAGGAGACTAGTTAGTTGATGTCTATGCTGTAAGACTGAGAGACAATGCAGGCAAAGCTCAAGAAAAAAAGAGGCAAAGAAAGAATGAGAAGAGGAAAAAATAAGAGGAGAGTGGTGTTAATGAGTGACACAGAAGAGAATTTCTAGAAGCAGTAGCAGCTAACTGTTTATGCAGTGAAATGGCCAACTAAGCTGGAAAATATAAACAAGTTGTTGAATTTGGCAGGCATATTAGGTGATCGAATACCTTGGTAAGAGGATTTTTCAGCAAAGTGATGAAGGAAGCCATACTTGATTGAAAGCTAAGTGGTGACACTATGCGGAAATTTAGCAGAGAAGCAAAGGAAAAACATACAAGCTTTAGAGAAAGTCAAGGTAAGGACTGTCATCATAATTTCAGTTTTAGAGGACAAAACCAGTGGAAAAGGAGGATTTTGCAGTTGTTGCAGCAAGGTAGCAACAGCTCTGGAGGGGAGGAGGCATGGAAGAGAGGACAGGTATTGCTTCAGGTAATTTGGAAGTGGAAGAAAGAGAGTTTGAGAGAATTCTTATCTTTTGGCTTTGCTTTCACTTACGATGTTGGAAGCTTGACTGAGAGGAGGTGAGATCCCATTGAGGACTGAGAAAAAGTGCAAGGGTTTGGAAAATCAGTTACAGAGAGAGTTAAAACCAACTAACAAGGGGACTAAGGAAACATGAAAGCTTATTGAGTAGTTTAGAAAGCCCAGCCAAGTTCTTAATCGTTTAACAAAAGCATATCTATTAATAAAAGGTCTGAGTCAGCTCTAACACTTAGGAATTGAGTGACTTGAACAGATGATTTTTACGTATCTCTCATTTGTTAACAAATAAAATGGAGCTAATAGCAATAAGGAGCCTGGCAGACTAGAGTCCAGTTCAGTTCAGTCATTCAGTCATGTCCAACTCTTTGGGACCCCATGAACTGCAACACGCCAGGCCTCCCTGTCCATCACCAACTCCCAGAGTTTACTCGAACTCATATCCATCGAGCTGGTGATGTCACTCAACCATCTCATCCTCTGTCATCCCCTTCTCCTCCTTCCTTCAATCTTTCTCAGCATCAGGGTCTTTTCTAATAAGTCAGTTCTTCGCATCAGGTGGCCAAAGTATTGGAGCTTCAGCTTCAGCATCAGTCCTTCCAATGAAAATTCAGAACTGATTTCCTTTAGGATTGGCTAGTTTGGTCTCCTTGCTGTCTCAGGGACTTTCAAGAGTCTTCTCCAACACCACAGTTCAAAAGCATCAATTCTTTGGCACTCAGCTTTCTTCAATGGTCCAACTCTCACATCCATACATGACTACTGGAAAAAACATAGCTTTGACTAGACATCCATGGGGTCACAAAAGAGTTGGACATGACTTAGCAACTCAACAACAACAAAAATAGCAATGACAGTAATATTTGCCTTTTAGAATTGTCATGAGAAGTAATTAAATTTTATTTATTAAAATGATTTGTAAATTCTTAAATACTATCAACTACAAATTGGCAGTTGCCAAGGGCATTTGCCATCTGCCTTTGCTGGGATTGAATCTGTGCTGCTGTAGCAGCTGACCTTTGACACTCTGAAGGGAGTTCAGGGTGGAGAGCAGGGGTTCCTAGGTGGCACTAGTGGTAAAGAACCCAATTCCCAATGCAGGAGTTGTAAGAGACTTGGGTTTGATCCCTGGATCGGGAAGATCCCCTGGAGGAGGGCATGGCAACCCACTCTAGTGTTCTTGCCTGGAGAATCCCATAAACAGGAGGTGGGCCGCAAAGAGTAGGATAGGACTGAAGTGACTTAGCATGCAGGCACAAGCTCCAGGAAAACTGGTGGAACAGGTCTTTAGATAGTTAGATATTTTCAGGAACTGATTTAATGATCCCATCCCTTGCAATCTCCTCCTATCTACAAAAGTCCTAAATCCCTTAATGGTGACATCAGCGCCTTGTAACTAGCAGAAAATCTTTTGTAAGATAAGTGCTTGATTGCATGAACTCCCATTTCTCCAAAATCTCATATATTGACCTTCCCCCACTACGTCTTGGAGCAGTCTCTCAGGCATCTGAGGTGCTGTCTCCCAGACTGCAGTCCCCATTTTGCCCCCAATAAAATTAAACTCGCAGCTCTCAGGTTGTGCATGTTTTTTAAGTCAGTAAGACTATTCAAATAATACTGGTTTGGGTTTGAACACCCAAAGTCAACATTTTCACTTATTTATGACTATGTTGTTGTCATTGTTGTTCAGTCACTCAGTCATGTCCTTCTCTTTGCAACCCCAGGGACTGTAGCCCAGCAGGCTCCTCTATCCATAGGATTTCCCAGGCAAAAATACTGGAGTGAGTTGCCATTTCCTACTCCAGCCTGGCATATTAAGAGGCTGGCCATGCTGACCCTCTAGCAGTTATGTGGGCCCCACTACTTCCCTTACAACAGCAGGATTTGTTCTGTTAGAATTTTACTCTACCATTAAGCCTTGCTCTTCACTGCTATCCTCAATGATCTGAAGCTACACACTACATCACTCCCCTTCAACCTTGACCATGGAGCTATACGTTCAGTTCTGTGTTGGTATCTGATTCTAGTAATCCTGGCAGATCACTGCTCACCACCATCTCCTTACCTTGGCATGCTTGAAATTATTCCAGCCTAGAGACTGGTAGGCTGCAGTCCATGGGGTCGCTAAGAGTTGGACACGACTGAGTGACTTCACTTTCACTTTTCACTTTAATGCATTGGAGAAGGAAATGGCAACCCACTCCAGTGTTCTTGCCTGGAGAATCCCAGGGGCGGGGGAGCCTGGTGGGCTGCCGTCTATGGGGTCGCACAGAGTCCGACACGACTGAAGCAACTTAGCAGCAGCAGCAGAGACATGAGGAGAGGCCCAGCGAGTGAACCATGGTGAGGCAGGAAACTTTGCCTTACTTATAAAATTCTTTATGATCTTGTGATACCCTTAAGGAAAGTGATGGCAGGTAGTTCATGTGGCTTACTAATGATCACTATGCACTAGTCACTCAAGTGGTAAAGAATCCGCCTGCAATACAGGAAACCTGGGTTTGATCCCTGGTTATGGAAGGTCTCCTGGAGAATGGAATGGCTACCCACACCAGTATTCTTTCCTGGAGAATTCCATGGACAGAGGAGCCTGATGGTCTGCAGTCCATGGGGTCACAAAGAATTGGACACAACTGAAAGCTCAACATTCAGAAAAATAAGATCATGGCATCTGGTCCCATCACTTCATGGCAAATAGATGGGGAAACAGCAGCTGACTTTATTTTTTGGGGCTCCAAAATCACTGCAGGTGGTGACTGCAGCCATGAAATTAAAAGATGCTTACTCCTTGGAAGGAAAGCTATGACCAACCTAGATAGCATATTCAAAAGCAGAGACATTATTTGCCAACAAAGGTCCATCTAGTCAAGGCTATGGTTTTTCCTGTGGTCATGTATGGATGTGAGAGTTGGACTGTGAAGAAGGCTGAGCGCCGAAGAATTGATGCTTTTGAACTGTGGTTCCCTTGGACTGCAAGGAGATCCAACCAGTCCATTCTAAAGGAGATCAGTCCTGGGTGTTCATTGGAAGGACTGATGCTGAGGCTGAAACTCCAATACTTTGGCCACCCCATGCGAAGAGTTGATTCATTGGAAAAGACTCTGATGCTGGGAGAGATTGGGGGCAGGAGGAGAAGGGGACGACAGAGGATGAGATGGCTGGATGGCATCACTGACTCGACGGACATGAGTTTGGGTAAACTCCAGAAGTTGGTGATGGACAGAGAGGCCTGGCGTGCTGCGATTCATGGGGTCACAAAGAATCAGACACGACTGAGCAACTGAACCGAACTGAACTGAACATTCAGAGAAATGAAAAGAGCTTCCTCAAGTCCACTTAGCTATTCAAGGACAGAGTCAGATGAGGAACTGTACACCACCCTCCCATTCAATGTCTTTGCTATTCAGCTATGTTGCCTATCCCTGTTATAAGAAGTAATTAAATTATATTTATTAAAGTAATTTGTAAATTATTAAATTCTATCATCTTTCTGTTTGATAGTATTCCCAGTTCTAATCAACAGAGCCAACTAGACTGCCCCATGTTCACTGATCTTACCTTCTTTTGGGGCAAACACGCCGGCTCTTTCATCTCTTTTCTGGGCTGCTACGTGTTCAACCAATCTTTCAAACCCTCTCAAGGCTGTCCTGAAACTGCTAACCTGCAGTGCAGTGTTGATATGTTTTTCCTCCCTGATATCCATAAGGACATAGGGAATCTTTTATTTTGTCCAGAAATAACAGTGTAAATTTGCCAACTGGGAAAACCTTCCAGTTGTTGCAATGCCTCCCTGCTGCCTCAGTTTTTGCCCTAGGTCTCATTCCTTTGATCTTAACATCCCATACTGTGGGTAGGAGTATAGCAGGGAAAACACTGACTTAGGTCTAATGCATTTCATATAGGCAAACACTTCAGTAAAACTCCTGACCTCATAATGTTACCAGTGTCCTTCATATGGTCCTTATTGCATCATAATACCTTTGTAACATCCTCCTTCCTTCATAAAGAGGAAATTGAGATTTCTTTCTCCACAAATTTGTGTGTATGCATGTGTGGGTGTGTGTGGGGTGTGTGTGTATATACTCCCTAAGAGGAAAGAAGAATGGATAAAGGCCAAGTTTGGAAACTGGGCATTACCTTCTCCCCCCATATCTCTTTTCACCTCATTTTGCCTTCCTCAGGATATGCCCTGGAGAGTAAATTCACATTCACTCTTGCAGCCATATTTGATTGGATACCTGAACTTCTAAAGATGAAAATGTATTTCAGTATCTGACCTTTCTATGACAAATGAAGATGGTCTTTGAGGTCACAGAGAATAAAAATACTTTTTCTTCCTTTATGTATTGTCCTTCAATTAAAATAATAAAGCAAGTCAGTATGAGGAAGAGGTAATTCCTGACTGAGAGGAAAGTTCTTTCAAGGTATCATTAGTTGAATGAGAAGAAGCTATCTCCTTGTCTCCTTTCCTCTAATTGCAAGCTCCAATACTCCAATACTATTGAGGTGCAATTGCTATTCAATCAAGTTTTCCAATATTTAACTCTTTATGGGAAGGAGAGATTGTCTAATATTTTATCCACCATGAGCTAACTTCCTATGCTTTAGGTGAGTTAGATGAAGTCCATCTTTAAAAACATCGGCAAGACCTTGCATTCAGAAGTGAATCAGGTAGCATTGCTGGGTACCTCCAGTTGTAATACTGTCTCCTTAATATTCATCTCTGGCTACTAAAAGGACAAAATAAGACTTTTATGTAGGAAAAAAATCTCCTAATTTCTTTTGTTCCTTCTCTTTTCCCTTTAAAGCTTTCAAAATATAAGTAGTGACACAGGAAGGACCACTTTTCCTACCATTCTCATGCATTCTCATTTTCATTCATTCAGCAGATATTCACTGAACACCTGCTTCACATTAGGTACTATTTTAGGCACTGAGGAAACAACAGTGAACAAAAGAGCTTATTGAGCTTTCAATCTGATGCAGAAGACACACAAAAAAGCAAGTAAGTAATATGGCAAAAGGTGATAAGTACGCTAAAGAAAAAGAGTAAAAGTATGTTGGGTTGGGGGATAAGTCAAAGGACATGGATGAGGGAGCTCAGAAAAGGACTCACTAATAGAAAGACACCTGGACACAAACCAGAGAGAAGGAAGGTAGCAAGCCATGTGGACAAATGGTAGAAAGGTATTCCAAGAAAAGCATGCATAAAGTCCCAATATCAGACTGTGCTTAATATGTCTGAGAAACAACAAAGCAGACATGTGACTGGGGTGATGTGGTATGGGAAGAGAAGGTGGGGAGATAACATCACAGAGTCAGAGGTGGAGCCAAATCTGTTGTCAGGACAGTCTATACAGTAATCACTAATCTGCTATTGAGTAGAATGCTGATATCTGAGTCACAATTGAAAACGATTGTTTCAACTGCTTGTTAGTCGCTCAATCGTGTCTGACTCTTTGCAACCTCATGAACTGTAGCCCACCGGGCTCCTCTGTCCATGGGATTTCCCAGCCAAGAGTACTGGAGTGGGTTGCCATTTCCTTCTCCATTCAACTGCTTAGTAAAGATAAGTTGAAGGAGAGAAATAGTAGAAGCAGGAAAACCAACTAGGTGGCAATTTCAGTAATCCAAGTAAGAGATGATAGTGGTTTAGATGAAGGTAGGGCTAAGATGTCAGGCTGTATGAAGATAGATATGATAGAATTTGCTGATAGATTAGATGGGAATGTGATAGCAAGAGAAGAATCAAGAATAATTCCAGGGATTCTGGGAGGATAGAATAGTTATTCACTTCTGGGGAGCAAGTCAGTGGGAGAAGGAGATTTTTAGAGGAGAATTAAGAGTTCAATTTGGGATGTGTTAAGTTTGAGATGTCTATTAGATAAACAATTGTGGATATCGAATAGTCAGATGTAAAAATCTAAGGTTTAGGGGAGAGCTTAAAAATCATCAGCACTTGCTCTGCTCTGTATAGTTGCTCAGTCATGTCCAACTCTTTGCAACCCCATGGACTGTAGCCTGTAAGGCTCCTCTGTCCATGGAATTTTCTAGGCAAGAATACTGAAGTGGGCTGGCATTTCCTACTCCAGGCGATCTTCCCAACCCAGGGATTGAACTCACATCTCCTGCTTTGGTAGGTGGATTCTTTACCACTAAACCCCTGGGAAGCCACCATCAGCACTTAGGTGGTATTCAAAGCCATTAGACTGGATGAGATCTCCTTGAAGAAACAAAAAACTGAGGACCAAACCTTGAGCATGCCACTGTTCAGAGGTCAGAGTGATCAGGAAGAACCACTGATGGAAACTGAGTAGGAGTGGCCAGTGAAGTAGGAGTCAAGAGAAAGGAGTATTTCAGAAACCAAGAGGAGAAAGTGTTTTGAAAAGGAAGGAGATGTTGGAAAGACTAATAGTTTACTCAGTAAAGAAATTCAGCTATAGGTGCAAAGAGAATTGACATTCAGAACTTGAAGGTATGCCAGATTTTCTTTAAAAAAAATAAAATAAAAAAGTTCAATTACATTCACTAACTTATGTTTCCTAAAACAGGAAATGGTTTAGATATATTTGGCCAGAATTTCCTCAAGGCTTCTTCCTCTTTTCACTGGGGATCAAAGTTTAGACAGGCCTGGGAAAGATTTGCTCCTTGGAGAGAGATTACTTGGTTGAGTAAGGGTCGAAGTTTCCTCTTAGCTGTCATGTGCATGACACAGAAGGCTAAGGGTTATCAGTGATCCCGAACAAGAGTGGCAGATAAAACCTGTCGTCTTGGAGACTTCCCTGGTGGTCCAGTGGCTAAGACTCGGTGCTCCCAGTGCAAGGGGCCCAGGTTCAATTCCTGGCCAGGGAACTAGATCCCACATGCTGTGACTAAAGATCCCACTCCAATGCAGCAAAATAAATAAATTACAAAAAAAAAAAAAACCAAAGCCTGTTTCCATTGACACTGTCATACTTTGTAAAAGATTTGTTTGAAATATAGATTGTAATGAATTAATGCTTCAGTGTGGGAGGATACTAAAATAGACTTCTTTCTGTCTCACCAGAGGTTCCATGGTACAATAGGGTTGAGGAATTCCCCCATTTTTTAAAAAAAAAGGGCTATACAGCCCATGAAGGATGATGTACAGAGGCACTGAGAAACCAATTCTTCACACGTAGAAGGCAGGTTCATTACAAGGTTGAGGAGACCCTTAATGAACACCTCCAGACAAAATTTTTAGAGTAGTCATGTGACCATAACTTTGGGAGGAGCTCTATTGGAGAAGACTTCCTGAAGGTCTAGGGACCCTAATCAGGGTGTTAGAGGGAGAACTAAGGCTCCAGCTGACAGAGAGGCACTGCCCCTGTCAACAGAGTTGTGGGAAAAATATCTCCAGTGACCTCAGGTCCTCTAGAGACTCCACAGATCACCCCAGGATAGAAAAAGGCAGACTGAAATTTTGCATAAGCAGAGGGCACCAACATCAGATGGCAGCTTTACCAATCAAGGAAGATTTTCCTCAAAATCCCAGAGGGGCCCACAGCAGCATCAAAGGTGGTGCTTAAGGAAATGGGAGAAGCTGGTTATTGTTCCCTCCACTCCCACTTCCCCATCCCCCAAAAGTTCTCCAGGCTACAGCACACTGTTTTGGAGGGTTGACAGATGATTTTTCTATGAGTTTTAATGTGTCAGTATTACAATATTCCAGACTTTATATTACTTGAAAGTGATCAGAAAGGCTTTGAGAACTGATAAAATGTCAACCAAGGGCAGTGAAGAATAGGTGGAAAGAAAATATTTGAAATGAGTAGTACCAAAGAGAATAAAATTACTTTTTGCTTGCACTGTGCTGGACAAAGGAGCCTGGCAGGCTACAGTCCATGGGATCGAAAAACAGTTGAACAGGACTTAGCAACTAAACAACATGCTGAGTCCAGCTCACTCGGTAAATTGGTTACATTTGTATATACTGTACTTTTCCTACTTTGGGGGAGTGAGATGCAGGCATAATTAGCATATGCTTTTTATTGCATTAAAATATACATCACATAAAATTTACCGTTTCAATCATTTTAAATGTACAATTCAGTGACATTAAGTAATTCACAATTCTGTGCAACCATCTCTACTATCCATTTCCAGAACATCTGCATCACCCCAAACTGAGGTTCTGTACCCATTAACCACTAATTCCCCATTTCTTCCTCTCCTCTGGTGACTGCTACTCTACTCTCTGTTACTATGAATTTGTCTATTCTAGGTACCTCTTATAAGTGGAATCTACAATACTTGTCCTTTTGTGTCAGCCTTACTTCACTCAGCCTAAGGTTTTCAAGGTTCATCTATGTTGTAGCATGTATTAGAATTTCATTTATTTATATTACTGAGTAACATTCCATTGTATGTACATACCACATTTTTTATTCATCTATTAATGGACATTTGCTTTATTTCCACCTTTTGGCTATTGTGAATAATACTGCTATGAAGACTTGTGTACAAATACATGTTCCAGTCCCTGCTTTCAATTCTTTTGGCTATACTTCTAGGAGCAGAATTACTGGATCACTGATAAATGTGTTTAACTTTCTGAGGAGCTGCCAAGCTGTTTCCACAGTGGCTACACCATTTCACATTCTCAGTAGGGGCACAGCAGGGTTAGTATCCTCCACATTCTTTTAATGCTTTTTAGTTTCCTTTTTGTTGCTGTTTTTAGTTTTTGATAATAGCCATCCTAGTAGGTCTGAAGTGGCATTTCATTGTGGTTTTGATTTTAAAGATCCTTTATTTTAAATTTTATTTAAATTTTAATTAGAAGATGCTCCCAGGAAGGAAAGCTATGACAAACCTAGACAGCAAATTAAAAAGCAGAGACATCACTTTGTGACAAAGGTCTATGTTGTCAAAGCTATGGTTTTTCCAGGAGTCCTATACAGATGTGAGAATTGGACCATTAAGGAGACTAAATGCAGAACTGATGCTTTCAAACTATGGTGCTGGAGAAAACTCTTGAGAGTCCCTTGGACAGCAAGGAGATCAAACTAGTCAATCCTAAAGGAAACCAACCATGAATATTCATTGGAAGGACTGATGCTGAAGCTCCAATCCTTTGACCACCTGATGCGAAGAGTCAACTCATTGAAAAAGACACTGATGATGGGAAACACTGAAGGCAAAAGGAGAAGGAGGTGGCAAAGGATGTGAAATGGCTAGACAGCATCACTGACTCAATAGACATGAATTTGAGAAAACTTCAGGAGACAGTGGAGGACAAAGGAGCCTAGCATACTACAGTCCATTTCCTTCCATGGTTGCCATTTCCTTCTCCCTGGATCTTCCCTACCCAGGGATCAAACCTGTATCTCTTTCATCTTCTGCAATAGGAATCGGATTCTTTACAACTAGTGCCATCTGGGAAACCCCCAGTATAACAGATAACCTTAACAATTCATAGTATTATAAAAAAAAAATCTACCAAAATTCTTAAACATTTACGAAAAGCCTCTTGTTCCTTTTTTCTTTCACTATTATTCCTCTTACATAGGCATTGCCTTGGACTTTAAAGCCAAAGTCATTTTACTAAAATAGCCAAGAAGCTGCGGCCAATCACTGCTCACCTACTTCCCTGCCCTTATTTTGCAATTCTCATTCCACCCAGCCACATTGGTTTCTTTATTTTTCCTCCAATATGTCAAGCATGGACCCACTCCATTACACCTACCCTGTGCCTGTTATACTCAGGGTGGCTATGTGTAACCATGCTGTACAAAATAACAAACTCTTCCCTCCCTCCCAAATACCTTTCATCTCCTTCAGTTCAGTCACTCAGTTGTGTCTGACTCTTTGTGACCCCATGGACTGCAGCTCGCCAGGCTTCCTTGTCCATCACCAACACTTGGAGCTTACTCAAACTCATGTCCATCGAGTTGGTGATGCCATCCAACAATCTCATCCTCTGTCATCCCCTTCTCCTCCTGCCTTCAATCTTCCCCAGCATCAGGGCCTTTCCCAATGAGTGAGTTCTTCACATCAGGTGGCCAAAGTATTGGAGCTTCAGCTTCAGCATCAGTCCTTCCAATGAATACTCAGGACTTATTTCCTTTAGGAATTAAAGATAATCAGGAATTATCTGCCCTATTTATCTTTTAAAAAATTTTATGTATTTATTTACTTTTGGCTGTGCTGGGTCTTCACTGCTGTGTGAGCAGGGGCTACTCTGTAGTTGCAGGGCTCGGTAGTTGTGGTTCCCAGGCTCTGAAGCATAGGCTCAGGAGTTGTGGCACACAGTGTTAATTGCTGAGGCATGAGGGATCTTTCCCCACCAGGGATCCAACCCTTGTCTACTGCATTGGCAGGTGGATTCTTCACCACTGAGCTACCAGGAAAGCCCTGCCTTATTTTTCTTAAATCCACATTCACAACACTACATATGTACTTAGTTGATAATTGTCTGTTCTCCCAACACCACCACAATGTAAAGTTTATGAGCAGGGACTCAGCACCAAAGAATGAATGATGCTTTAGGGAAAAATATGAGTCCTTCTTCATTCATTCAACTAATATTTATTGAGACTTTACTGTAGACTAGACAGTAAACATAGTCGACATTAAATATATAGAACTTGTTAAACGGTTGCATAAATCTAAGATACAAAATTATATGGTTTTTTTTTTTTTTTTTTAAGAAGTGGTTGGGTTAATCTCACAGGTAAGTCCAGACTGGAAGCCTCAAGAACAAATCAAGATTTTGAGGGCAGCACACTGCCCCTCAGCTATTGCTCAATGCACCATGATGGAGAGCCACCCTGCCCTGACATTTAGACCTTATCTCCAAGACACTTGTAATGGGAGTTCACAGACCCTACTCATTCTCAACCCATCTTTTGAATAGAGGTGGGAGGAGGCACACACCTTCGTGGAGGGCAGGTCCTTTGCCCTTGAGCAGACACTGTGCAGGCCAGCGGTGCTCAGGACAGCTTGCGGGTCTGAATAGTGACTGCATCCTCCTTGGGCCCTTTGTGGCTTGCGTAGAGGCAGTGGCGCAGCCCTGTAATGACTTTTCGGTTCACAGACCTGTGTTTAACTTGCTATCTTTTCACAGTATAAAAGGTCAGAGGAAGTGTTCTGCTTCAGAGATCACCTCTGCACCTGCTAGATGTGATGTGGAGCTGGAAGGTGATCATAGCAAGGGCCTTAGTGACTGGGTGTATCCATTTTTACTGCAGGGAGGACACGAAGGACAATATGAGCAGGCCTGGGGTGCTGCCTGGGTTTGCATTAAATGTGTGACACCATTTGGCAGCGGTTCCTAACAGCTTCCTGGAAGGAGAGAAGCCAAGGCTAGGGGTCGCTCGTGTAACCCCCTCGTGAGCACGTGGTGGGCCAGAAACCCATAAATGTTCCTGAAGGAGTGAGTGAGAGGTGAACGCCAAGAGGTCTTCCGGCTGGGCTGGGGGAGGGGTGGGGATGCGAAGTGAGGAGCCACCGTGGTCGATCTCCCTTCCGGCTCTCATGGACTGGGAGGGCTGGAGCCAGCGTACAGGTTGGGGAGGGAGAAGGGGGCCAAGTGAGCTCGGACTCCGTTAAGACTGCGACGGGGGACGGGATTAGGCGGTGCGCCAGGATGGGTGGGGCTACAAGGCGAGTAGGGGCGGGGCCACAGTGGCGGGAAGGGGCGGGGTTACGAGGCGCGCCGGGGGCGGGGAAAAGGTCCGGAGCCGCATCTAATACCATCTAATGCCTCGGGGCGCCCTGCGACCCGCCCGGAACCGAGCGCGCCGGCCCCCGTAGTGCCAGCGGGGAGGCGCGGCGGCGGCTGGCGGAAGGGCAGGGTAGTCAAGCCTCACCCTGCCTGTCAGCGAGGGCGCCTACGAGCGCGTGGTGTTTTGCTTGGCTCCGTGGGGCTTCCGGGCGTGGGCAGCAACCTGCTAGTGCTCGTCATCTACCTCAAGTTACTGCGGCTCCGCAGCCCCGCCCGCCTCCTCCTGCTCCACGTCAGCCTCGGCGATCTGCTACCGTCCGTCCTCCAGGCCGCCCTGGCTTTCGCGTTCCCCCTGAGGGGCAGCAGGGTTGGGGGGCACCACGATCGGCGAGTGGGACGGCGAGTGGGCTTCAGCAGCAGCCTGTGAGGTGAGTGGTCGGAGTGGACCTCCCTCCCGCTCCTGCTCCCGGCCCCGCCCCCTCCCGCTTCGGGACCTCAGCCTCGCGGCGGGGCTCCCCTGTGGTCACCTCCCCACTGACCTCTATTCCTCTGACCTCCCCTCCTCCCCAGCCCGACTTTTCCCTCGTGACCTCACCTCTCCCCCATCTCGCCCCCTCCGCGCACCTCTCCTCCTCCCCCGCTGACCTCGTCCTCCTGCGCTCGCTCACCTCCCTCTTTCCCTCTGCTCACCAGGCCCCACGCCCACCCAAACCCCAGCCTGTCTGCAAGCCCCCGCTCCCCGGTGGGCCCAGTTCCTCCATACCCCATCTCTGGTCGCTGTCCTGCTCATCTACTTCTCTGCTTTCTGTCTCCTCATTTAATTCAACAGGGCACGAGACAATGGCTTATACACTTTGAGAAAAGAAATTAAGGGCCGTGGAATTAAGAGATTCAAGGAAAACGGTGATTGATCTGTGAAAGTTGGAGAGGGTGATGAGATCTAATTCCTATATTAATTTCCTAAAATGAGAGATAGAAACTTAACATAGTCGCGATGTGTAAATTCTTTTTAAAAATTTGCCCATTAGCAGTTGTAAACCTTTGATTGCTTCCTAGGAAGTGAGATAGTTTTATTCAGGTCCTCAGAATGCACACTGGCATGTACCCTATTAGCTATTTTTTCTGTGTTTTCTTCCTTATAGTTTCCAGCACACGAAAGTCCCAGGTGAGATTGCAAATGGATGAGAGAATCCCAACTCAAAATGAACATATAATTAGCTGTGAAACCAGTAGGTTTCATTAAGTAGAACTTGATAATACAATACTCTTAACCCAGATGCAAGATTTAAATCTCACTAACATTTGACATTTTGAAGGATGAACCACCCCGCTGTTTCATTGAAGACATTATTTTCTAAGCTTGAAAAAGAAATGATCATTTTGTATGTGCTCCAGAAATTTCATTTGTACAAAAGTTTGAAATAGAAATGTATATTTCTCAGGTCTTAAATTTCCTTAAAAAAAAATCCTGAAATTTATTGATAATTCATTACTGCTTTTATCTTGGCAAGTTTACAAGAATAAAATCGTTGTAGCATTATCAAGAGTATTTTCTTATTCACCAGCCGTCTATGTGATGACAAACCCACATTTTATATTTGTTATGATTCCTTTTTTATATGTTGAGGGACACAAGAAAATATCATAGAAATCATAATTTTATTCGATTGTCTCAATGATTCTAATATTCTACTACTACCTACCCCTTCCCCAATAAGCATTTAAAGTTCTTATCTTCAAGAAGTGCATTTTCTGTGCTGGGAAATTCAGTTTCTATTCTAACTCAGTGCCTGGGAGTTTGGAAACAGGGGTATGGTGAGTTTTTTCTTAGTACCAGCATTTGTTTTCTTCCTCGTCCCAGTTTTTTCTTAGTACCAGCATTTGTTTTCTTCCTCATCCCTTCTATCTTGTGGCCTCACCCTACTGTATCTCCTTTTCTCTTCCATCCTTTTCCTCCCTCATCATCCCTGCTCCATTCCCACCCCAATCTGAAAGGATTTTCTAAGACTGCTAAAAATGTTCACCACACAGTATTTTGCCTGACCACTACTCTTTTTCTGGGCATTTAGTTAGTGCTTTCAACAATGACTTTAACCTGCCTTTAAGTTAGAGGTGGAAACTCTGGGACAGAACGTTCTGAGTCTTGTTCAAGCCCTGGGAGACAGGTCAATAGTGGATTATGATAGAGCTGAAAACATTTTTGTTGTTTAATTGCTAAGTCGTGTTTGACTCTATTGTGACCCTGTGGACTATAGCCCACCAGGCTTCACTGTCCATGGGATTTCCCAGGCAAGAATACTGGAGTGGGTTGCCACTTTCTTCCCCAGGGGATCTTCTCAACCCAGGGATGGAACCTGTGTCTCCTGCACTGACCGGCGGATTCTGGAGTAAATTCCAAACATTGTGCTTCTAGGTAAGTGTTAAAGATAAAGAGAGGGAGGGTGCTTTCCTCATTGTTAGCCCTAAGCAAGAACTAACTAACCCTGGAGTAGTGAAGGGCAGGACATTCTAAAATATCAAAAGTGACTGCTTACTTCAGAGGCTTCTAGAGAGGCTGCTCTGTCAAGTGGAAAGACCACTGGCCTGATGGTATGAGCATGGGTCCCACTCAGTCCTGTGGCTAACCCGTCATGTGGACTCTCCCAGTCACTTAATCTCTCCAGCCATCAGTTCTCTTACCTGGGGTTACAGGGTAATTGAGCTAAATGTTCTTTAAGGTTGTCCTGTCCTGCCTTGTGTTACGAGAATTCCTTTGATACCTGTAGGTTAGGAGGTGGCTGGTTTCAGCACTTATGGCTTATATCCTCTCTTACTCGCAAACCTCTGCTATATCCCCTTCTAAGCCAAAAATAGGTACATACTATGGTTACGCTTCTTCACATACCCTCATGGGTTCTGTCTTCCTCTCCACACTCTGCAGGAAGAAAGCAGAATAAGTAATTCACATATGTGTGTGTGTATATATATATATATATATATATATATATATATAGTAGGCCAGGCAACCACTTCATTCTGTGCTCAATTCCTGGTTTCTTAGGGAGTGCTGAAAGCAAGTGGAATCCCTAGCATTCTTCAGGCAGAGGCTTTGACCAGACAAGACTATGAAGATTGCCATCTCATTTGAACTGGCAATTCAGTGAATTCGTCACTTTAAGTTCCAATTGAATGGCTTGTTATATGGGTATCCAGGATAATTAGTCATCTCAGCCTAGGCAGACCCAGTATGCACTGATCTAGGTTTCAGTAAGTGTAGCAGTAGGAAAAATCAGAGCTTAAGAAACTTACTCTTACCATGCAACGATGAGTGATAGAAAGGCCATCAAGCATGTGGTGTGTGTAATACTTCCAGGTGACTTTGCCTTTCAGCCCTTTGGCTATTGCACCTCTGGCAACACCTACCACCATGCAGGTGTTCTGCACATGGAATACAACCAGAATGATGCTACAGATTAACAGGAGAGACTTTCTTTACTACCACCTCCTACCCCTTCAAAAATAAGAACAAACAACATGCTAATCTTGGCAGAGGATGTTTAGACAGACCTTCATCTTGAGATGAAGAGATTCAGTCTCAGAGCTAGGGTCTCATAAAATGCACGTCACCCTATGGTGACGTGGGTTTTAGAAGCTGTACTTCAGTCACTCGGTTGTGTCCGACTCCTTGTTGACCCCGTGGACTGCAGCACGCCAGGCTTCCCTGTCCTTCGCTATTTCCCAGAGTTTGCTCAAACTCATGTCCATTAAGTCAGTGATGCCATCCAACCATCTCATCCTCTTGTTGTCTCCTTCTCCTCCTGCCCTCAGTCTTTCCCAGCATCAAGATCTTTTCTGATGAGTCAGCTCTTTGTATCAAGTGGCCAAAGATTGGAGCTTCAGCTTCAGCATCAGTCCTTCCAATGAAGTAGATGTTATTTTATATTGCAGTGTTTTAACATATGGACCCAGGACTTTTCCTTTTTAACTTACACCTAAAAAACACACCTGTGCATATGCACATTTATATAAGGATTCTTACAAATACATTTTCAGTAGACTAATTCTTTTATATACCTAAACATTTTAATATGCTATTTTATTGAATTAATCCTTTTCTGATTATAGCAGTGGCCCATTCAATTGAAATAGTCTCATGTTGTTCCCATGAGAGCCTAAAGGTGGGTGGGGCATGAGAAAGTCTTCTGTTCATTTGTCTTAGAAGCATCCACAGACTGTATGGGCCACAGAAATATGCATAATCATAGCAGCGTGCACATAGTATATAGTATGTTTCCATAAACACAGTGGAGCCACCTGTTCCTTGCAATTTAATCTCCTAGTTGTGCACCATTTATTCAAATACTTAAAACCAAAAGTTATAGAATTGTATTATACTAATTCTTTATTTTTGTGGGATGTTGTTGTATCCATTCTTCATTGTTGAATTGCCTGACTTGGAGGAGTCTATATCTTTTGCTTATTTTCAAGAAGTTAGAAAACATGTGAGAAAGCATTAATGACTTGCTTTAGTGGAATCTTATGTCCTGATATCAAGTTGTGCTCCATAGGATTATAATTATTGATGCTTGAAATTATTATTCACTTAGTATTGTTAATAATTGTATTCTTTCTTGAATTTTCTCCTTTCAGAGCAGAATTCCAGTCACAAATGCATATGTGATACATTTTGACATTCACTGCTAAGATGAAACACAGAAATGAACACCGTATACTTGTTTTATTATTCTCAGATATGATTAGATGTACTTTATCATGGTTTTATGCTACTGACCTATAAGAAAATAATTCTAAAAAAGGATAGCAGTTGAATACCTGGGACCTGCAACTTCAGTATTTCTGGGATGATCTGGAATATCACAAGGAGAGATTTTATTACAGTGTAGTCACACCTTCTCCGAACCCTCAGCCCAGATTCGTATACATTTTCTTCATTAGACGTTGTCACCAGACACTTTTCCAGGATGGCCAACAGTCTCCCAACAGAATTTGATGTGATAGTGATGGGGACAGGTCTGCCTGAATCCATCCTTGCCGCTGCATGTTCCAGAAGTGGTCAAAGGGTTCTGCATCTCGATTCAAGAAGTTACTATGGGGGAAACTGGGCTAGTTTCAGCTTTCCAGGATTGCTGTCTTGGTTGAAGGAACATCAGCAAAACAGTGACACTGGGGAGGAAAGCCCTGCTGCATGGCAAGACATGATCCATGAAACAGAAGAAGCCATTCCTCTTTGCAAGAAGGATGAAACCATTCAACACGCCGAAGTTTTTTGTTATGCCAGTCAGGGCATGGATGGCAATATTGAAGAGCTTGGTGCCCTGCAGAAAAATCCTTCTTGTGTAGCATCTAGTACCCTCATAAAACCTCTGGATTCTGCATGCTTGTCTGAGGAAACACACTCATCACACATTACTAGCTATGAAGTGCCTACACAAGACACTCCAAAAAACAATGAAGAAATAACTGATACGGCAGAAACTTCTGTGAAAGAAGAATATTGTGGGTATGATACTTATAAACACACAGTTTCAGATGGCACTAAAGATGAAATCAAACCTGTACTGGAAGACAACAGTGTGCCACCAAAGAGAAAAAGGATTGCTTACTCTCAAATAGTTAAAGAAGGCAGGAGGTTTAATATTGATCTGTCATCGAAGCTGCTTTATTCTCAAGGACTGTTAATCGATCTGTTAATCAAATCAAATGTTAGTCGTTACGCTGAATTTAAAAATGTCACTAGAATTCTTGCATTTCGAGAAGGAAAAGTAGAGCAGGTGCCTTGTTCCAGAGCAGATGTCTTTAATAGCAAAGAGCTCACTATGGTTGAAAAGAGGATGCTAATGAAATTTCTTACATTTTGTTTAGATTATGAACAACATCCTGAGGAATACCAAGCTTTCACACAATGCTCATTTTCAGAGTACTTGAAAACCAAAAACTTAACCCCCAGCCTCCAGCATTTTATACTTCACTCGATTGCCATGATGTCAGAATCCTCTTGCACTACAGTAGATGGCCTTAAAGCAACAAAAACCTTTCTTCAGTGTCTTGGACGCTTTGGCAACACTCCCTTTTTATTTCCCTTATATGGCCAAGGTGAAATTCCCCAGTGTTTCTGCAGGATGTGTGCAGTTTTCGGTGGGATATATTGTCTTCGCCATAAAGTACAATGCCTTGTAGTTGACAGAGAATCTGGAAGATGTAAAGCAATTATAGATCACCTTGGTCAAAGGATAAATGCTAAATATTTCATTGTGGAAGATAGTTACCTGTCTGAGGAAACATGTTCGAGTGTGCAATACAAGCAGATATCCAGGGCAGTGCTCATTACAGATCAGTCTGTCCTAAAGACAGATTCAGATCAGCAGATTTCCATTTTGATAGTACCTCCGGTGGAACCAGGAGCACATGCTGTCCGAATCATTGAATTGTGTTCTTCAACCATGACATGCATGAAAGACACCTACCTGGTACATCTGACCTGTTCATCTTCCAAAACAGCAAGAGAAGACTTAGAATCAGTGGTGAAGAAATTATTCACCCCGTATTCTGAGACAGAAGTAGACAAGGAAGAACTTCCAAAGCCAGGACTCTTGTGGGCTCTTTATTTTAACATGAGAGATTCCTCGGGAGTCAGCCGTAGCTCATATAATGGCTTGCCTCCCAACGTTTATGTCTGCACTGGGCCTGACTGTGGACTTGGAAGTGAGCATGCCGTCAAGCAAGCTGAAACACTCTTCCACGAGATCTTTCCAAGTGAAGAATTCTGCCCCCCACCTCCAAATCCAGAAGACATTTTCTTTGACGGTGATGAAAAGCCATCAGAGCCTCTTGGAACCAATAATATAGTAATGGCCAAACTAGAATCCTCTGAGGGAAGCAAAAACCTAGAAAGTTCAGGGAAGCACCTTCAAAATTAGAAAAAAAAACAAACTGGAAATGCTACTTTGGGCCTTCATCCTGGCATCAGAATATTCTCATTTAAAGGACAGTTTCCTATATGAGTAATTAGATGTGGTTATATGATGAATGCCATGCAGATGTTGTCTATAATTCTCTTTGTGACTTTTAGTCATTGGATGCCTTTGTTAACCTATCAATGACGGATGTATTGGTTATTGGACTTGTTTTTGTTTCAGAATGGGCTCCATGACCCAGAATTAGCTTTATTTTAGTACTGGGTATATATGTGAGAGTTCCGTGTTAGCAATGGTGCTTAAAGGAAGATGATATTATATCTGCTGATTATCTTCAAATTTTATTATTGTCTACAGAACGGTGATATCTAAGGAATATTTAAATTATTTTTACAGCTATTACAGTTGCTACCACCTCTGAGTAGTGAAACACAGAGGAAATTACGTGGGTCTTTTGTTTATAATATAAACATACAGATATCGTGGCAGCAATAGCAACTAATGCAAGTGCCAATGTGATAAAATATGTTTGTAATTGTTGGAAGAATAGTTTTGCATGATCTTTTATTTGTGAAGGTGATGTTTAGAATGCATCTTGCAGTTTAATTCTCCTGCTTGACCCTTGTAATCAATGAGGCAGTGATGTCATCCCAGTCTTATACATTGGAAAGAGTCAGAGAGTTCAGTTAGTAGTTGCAAAGCTCATTCTCGGGAGGTTTGGTCCAAAGAAAATCTAGGGGGAAAGATTAGTTCTGGTTCAATACTTCAGAAAATTTATGCAGAGCACTGCTCTGGCACCTAAAAGAAAAGAACTTCTAAGTAATTCAGGCTAAAGAAAAAATAAACTGCTCCAGGAAAAGATATTTCAGAATGCCTATTCTGAAATTGCTAAGGAGAAACTTGAGTGAAACATTTTTAACCTGAGAATACAGATGGTTTTAAAAATCCATCTGTGAGTAGATTTCCCAAGATTTCACAATGAAGGTGAAGTATATCATTTTGTTGGCCCCACCACTTTAATTAGTAACACTACAGTTGTTAGTAAATCAGAGGAAGCTTTACCATGCCCCTTTGGTTGTGTCCCAGCAAGTAACAAGGTGGACGCCTTCATAATCAGCTCCTGCCTCTTAGCTGTTATCTAGAAGATAGAAACATTTTTTTCTAGAACCACCAGAAGTTATAAAGCTGCTTATATTCTAGCAGGGCAAGCTTGTGGAACTATCAGAAAAAGTAAACTTCCGTCCTAAGTCACCATTTCCATTCCTCAGACAGAGAATGATAATCCTATAGGAAATAAGCCCTTTACTTAGGATTTTTTGCCCGGGAACAGAGCATTTACTATGTGCTACGCACTCCAGTACTCTTGCCTGGCAAATCCCATGGACGGAGGAGCCTGGTGGGCTGCAGTCCATTGGGTCGCTAGGAGTCGGACACCACTGAGCGACTTCACTTTCAATTTTCACTTTCATGCATTGGAGAAGGAAATGGCAACCCACTCCAGTGTTCTTGCCTGATGAATCCCAGGGATGGGGGAGCCTGCTGGGCTGCCGTCTCTCGGATTGCACAGAGTCGGACACGACTGAAGCTACTTAGCAGCAGCAGCAGCACGCACTTACTGTACTCTCATTATAGTTTCTCAACAACTCTGTGAGGCAGATAATACATTTTCAGAGAGAAAATAAAGACAGTAATTCACTCTGATTTGTGGCAGAGCCAATATTGAAATCCAGGCTTTCATGATTTCAAAATCTTTCAACCTCTGTTAACTGTTAGAAGAGTATAGGTGCTAAAGGAGAAAGAAAAGATTACTGGCTCATGAGAACCAGTCTAGCATTGCTAGTGAAGCAAAGTAGGCAGACAGCTTATTACTGAGTCAGAGAAATAGGAAAGTAAAGATTAATTAAAAATGCATGTAACTTAGAGCTGTGAATCTCACTGTAGTAGAATTTGTCTAAGCTTTAACACAATTATTTTAAATTTACCTTTTGATTATGATGTTATAAAAAGTAACGTGTTACTAGGGCAAAGTACGCTCTAAATAGACTTGTTGCTCTTCTGTATGTGAGAAAAATGAAACAAGAACAATTTAAGTAAATTTCAACTTACTGAAGTAGAGAAGTCATGAATTGATATTAATATATATATTTTGAATCTAGCAAATCTGTTATTGGTTGGCTTCTAGGCTTATACTTATCAAAACAAATGAAATGTCTGAAATAGACCTAAAAATTAGTTATTAAAATGTAAAAGAATTTGAGATGTTAAATTAAATGGAAGTGAAGGTAATCCAGACCTATTGAAAATATTTTAATTTCAATATGAGGAATATTTTTATTCATAAGAATTTGAGAATATCAGTGAGATGTTGCAAAAGATGATAGAACCATAGTAATAGAAACAGGAAAATGTTAGATAAAATCAGTGTTTTAAAAACTAAGAAATGAATTTATTACTTTCCTACTTGAATACAAATAAATTGGAAATAAATTATTACTGAAGAAAAGCATTTTAAAAATTAGAGGAGAGTATAATTTTTTTTTCATCCTTTTTTTTTTTAAAGATTTATTTTTGATATGGACCATTTTTTTAAAGCCTTACTGAATTTGTTACAATATTGCTTCCTTTTTATTTTTTGATTTTTGGCTATGAGGCATATGAGTAGGATCTTAGCTCCCCAACCAGAAATTGAACTCACACCTCCTGCATTGGAAGGAAAGTCTTAACCACTGGATCACTAGGGAAGTCCCAACCTAGTATGATTTTCTGACAAACCCATTTTACTCTTATGGGCTTATTGGTGAACTTTTTCAAATGTTCAAAGAATAAATAATATCTATGTACTAGAAAGATGATATACTAACACTTACATTTTGAAGTTAATATCGCCTCAGTACTAGGAGGAAACATTTTGAAAAGGGTCTCATCTGAACAAATGCAAAATATTAGCAAATGAAAAATAGTTATTTACTGTCACTCAGAATTATGCGGTTAGTGTTCAACAGAATAACCATTAAATCAATATCAACAGAACGAAGTAGTAAAAATTCAAGGAACTAACTACAGGTAACTTTAAAAATACTAATAAAAATATTTATTTATCTCTGTTAATGACTTTGTGGCTTCTCATTGTGATAAGTAATTATTAAAACCAAGAACTTATATCATTCCTGTTAGGGGAAAATAAGAAACAATTCTCAACCAGAAATTAAATAATCTTGGCACTATTTTTTATATATAGTTGAAGAAAACTCATCATTGTAATAAATCCTTAATAAGCATATGTAAATGAGAAAGATAAGGAGAGCACAAATTTTTTTCTATTAGTATGGCTTTTAAATTAGTGAAACTAATCATAAACATAAAAGTATCATAAACATAAAAGTATCATAAACATAAAAGACTAATTCAGAAAATTGCAGGATATATAACATTTAAAAATTAATCTTATTTCTAGATTCCAACAATGATAAGCTACATTAAAGTGCTTGGGTATTAGTATATGCAAGCCATTTAAAGAAAGTTACACAACTGTGTTGGGATAAATTTAGAAAGATGCTTATACAGAAGCAGATTGAAGGAACTACATCCTAGTGTAATGGAAGGGAAGTAAATAGGAATCTGAAAACCAAAATTGTAGTCCTCACCTTACTACTTAGAGTTGTATAATCGTGGGAAAATCATGCCTACTTTTCATTTCATCATCTATAAAGTAGAAATAATGTTTTCAGAATTATTGTGAGGACTAATGTAAATGAAATTATGTCCAAAGAACTGGCAATAAGGTGAAGTTAGTACGTAAATTTGCTACACTTCCACTTAACATGGATGGATGGATGATTTATATAATTTGACAGAATTATGATAATTTAGGCTAATAAGCAAGCAAAGATATGTCTTTTTAACTTTAGGAGGAAAAAGGGATTCTTGCATCCCAAGAGATGGGGTAAAACCTACCTGCATTATACAAGGATAAAGTACTCTATTTTTTAAAAGGTAAATGCAAATCCATAAGGCTTACTAGGCAAATTTATGAAAGAATTAAGTTCAAACAAGATAACAAATAGAAGTTAATTCTTAGAATGATATTCAGATTGCCTAATATTAAAAATGCAAACTAAGCAACTTTGACGTAGTTCATGCAAAAAAATTTTAATTGCATGTATCCTCATACCAGTGGCATTATTATATTCGTTTTTTGAAGAACTATTTAGAAAAATATAATAAGAACCCTATAACCAGTCTGTCTTTTGATAGATGGAATTTACTCTGAGTAGCATATGCCCAGGAAAATATTTTAAAAGAAAAAATGCTATTTGTATAAAGATATTTCTAGTGAGTGCATTTATTTGAATTTCTAAAAGAGCCCAGTAATTGGGAACTGGATAAGTAAATTTTCATGTATTGCTATTGCTTTCATAGACTGTTAAATAGCCATTAATAGTATTGATATATGTAAAACTGTATGGGAAATGTTTAAATGAGCCTCGAAAGTGTTAAGTTATTGTATTTACTGATTGTGTAAAAATTGAGGTCTCTACATTAGAAAGAATCAGCATAAAACATTGTAATTAGAGTGTAACATTAAGAGGCCCTTTTCTATAAAATATTGATGTGTGAAATAATAAAAGATTAATTGATAAAATGGTTTACTGAATTAGAGACAGTATTATTGATTTCTTTGAAACTTCTAAAATCCTCCTTTAAATTAAAAATATATATTTAAATGTTAGTGTCAAAAGATAATCTTCAGAGGCATGGACAGAAGGTTTTCCAGCTCTTGTGGTCAAGATGGATTTTGTGTCTTATGTATCTTTCCTCAGTTGCCCAGCATTAAGGTATCCTATGACTATAAATAGACTTTTTCCCCTGCAATGGTAACCTCAGAACCAGAGGTGGAAATAATAGAAATGATACTAATACATTCCAGGACATCAGCATGAAGCCACTGTATTAAACACACGTTGTATTGACACATTCACACAATACACATATTGTATTCACACATTAAAGTGTGTGAAAGTCGCTCAGTTGTGTCCGACTCTTTGTGACCCCATGGACTGTACAATCCATGGAATTCTCCAGGCCACAATACTGGAGTGGGTAGCCGTTCTGTTCTCCTTTCCCTTCTCTGGATCTTCCCAACCCAGGGATTGAACCCAGGTCTTCCACATTGCAGGCGAATTCTTAACCAGCTGAACCACAAGGGAAGCCCCACACTAATTAAAAGTATCACCCCAAATCCAAGAACAAACTTCATTTTGGAGTCTTGGAGGCCAGGGGAATGAAAGTTGGGTTTAGACCGGCAGTGAGAAATGAAATATTCCCTACCATATCAGTAAACAAGGATGTCACAGTCACTGTAGTCCTCCAATGTGAGCTGGTGAGCCTCATGGGCACTTAGGAAGGAGAATAGGAGCCATCAGACCACACCAGTTCCTATGGTGAGCCCTGAGGGAAGGAAGCTCAGGATGTGGAAACACAGGCTACTGTCCTGGATAGCAGTGAGCCCAGACTCTTGCATCTTCCCACACATGCTGCTGCTGCTGCTAAGTCGCTTCAGTCGTGTCCAACTCTGTGCGACCCCATAGACGGCAGCCCACCAGGCTCCCCCGTCCCTGGGATTCTCCAGGCAAGAACACTGGAGTGGGTTGCCATTTCCTTCTCCAATGCGTGAAAGTGAAAAGTGAAAGGGAAGTCGTTCAGTCGTGTCTGACTCCTAGCGACCCCATGGACTGCAGCCCACCAGGCTCCTCTGTCCATGGGATTTTCCAGGCAAGAGTACTGGAGTGGGGTGCCATTGCCTTCCCACACATAGAAAAGCACTAAATTCCTCAACTTAGTATATCTGGTTTTCTTTAATTAACAATAATCTTTTGATGTTCATGCTACCTGCTCTTTGTTACAAAGCTTCCATATAACCTGGCTCCTCCCCTCACCTCCTCGGAGCAGTTCTATCAGAGTTACTTGAGATGCTGTCTCACAGGCTTGAAGTTCTAAGAAGTCTTGCTGAATAAATCATAACACTCAATTTTTAGGTTGTAAATATTTTTTAAGTCAGCAGTAGTGGCCAAGCCTGTGCCTGAGGAGTGTTTTCAGGGAGACTGGTGCCAGGGAGAGATCTCAGGGTACTGAGGATGCTGGCAGACTCTTTCTTATCAATCTGAGAGATCCAAATCAAGGTGATTTAATTCAACAAACAAAACCAAATCAAGGTGATTTAATTCAAACAAACAGTTTGAACCTCAATTGTGGGTTATGAATTTGCATTGTTCTAGGGATTAGAAATAGGAAAATAAATGACAGATTCCCTGTAGCTGAGCACCAGTCCCTTAGAGGATGTGTGTTTTATTTTATCTTAATTTTTCTATCAATCATACTCCCCATTATAACCACCTCCTCTCTCTCCCTCCACCCCAGAAGAAAAGGAAAAACAAAAATGTGATTTGTGATGCATGTACCAGGGGGTACCAAAATCTTTGATTATGCAGTTGGAAACAAGTAGCTTAATAAAAGTTAAAAGGTAGATCAGTTAATACTTTCTGAAATCTTTTTCAGTTAACAGTTAATTAATTTTCTGCCATTAATCAGAAGCTTTCTGGCCTGCCTGGGGGATGGAGTGAGGAGACAGTACGAAAGATTGGTTAGGGTCCCAGAAGCCCAAAGTGTTAAGAGGTCAGGGAGTAGAAGTACAAAGAAATCAAAATGAGAGAAGCAGATCACAAAGTTTCAAAACCAAAAAAATTCTGATTAGGATAGTTTTACCTACCTTAGTCTTGGCAAGAAATTTGGAAGTCATGGTTTTATTGCATTAGAGTAGTTGCTTCACTTTTGAAGATTTAAACATTTTTATTTCAGTATTTTTATTCTCAGAAAGGGACATTGTTTCCAGTGTAGTTCTTACTCCTTTAGCCAACAACCATATGTATATGATTCCTTGGGCTTCCTTGGTGGCTCAGGGAATGAGGGCTCAACCGAGGGCTTCCCTGGTGGCTCAGATGGTTAAGCCTGTACTGCAGGAGACCTGGGTTCGATCCCTGGGTTGGGAAGATCCCCTGGAGAAGGAAATAGCAACCCACTCCAGTACCCTTGCCTGGAAAATCCAATGGCCAGAGGAGCCTGATACAGTTCGTGGGGTCGCAGAGAGTCAGACATGACTGAGTGACTTCAGTATATGTATATTCACATTTCAACAGCAGGGGGCACAGTACCTCCAGCTTTCTGTAAGGCATGAACAAAGATGCTGAGTGATTCAACTGAAAGAATTTAACGTGAGTATTAACAGTTCTGCTACAGCATTTGTAGGATTTTTTTCTCCTAACAATTACATTTTTTATATGAACTTCAGGACAAGTGTGTAAGGTAAGATAGGGCAGATATTTATATCCGTTTTACAGATAAGACTTGGAAGAATTAAGTGACTTGACTTGCCTGGACTCTCTCCTAGTAAATATTCAGATCCGTTAAGTAGAATTGAGATGTAGCTTCTGCTTTGCCTTCATTCAAGATGGTTATTTATTGCATATAAAAATGCACAGCACATCACTATTTTAAAAGTGGTTGTTTCTAGAATACATTTATTTTTTAACAAATAAATCATCTTATAAATTACAATTTGTGTAATTAAACAGAGTCAACTAGAATTGGAAGAAGAAGGGAGTTTAAGCTCACACCTGAAATCAAAGCAAACTGTTTCTCCTGTTTTTATGTCAAGAGCTTCATTTCTATAATATAGTATTTTTATTTGTTTCTGTTGATATCCTATAATTTTGACATTTGCTTGTTATATAGGTTTTTAATCCTTAGTACATGAATAAAGGGATAGATATCAGAGGAAAAGACATGACTTTGGATTTGAAGGTGCAAGGTTGACAAAGTGTAGTAGGAAGATAAATATGTGTTTGTAATTCAGTCAGAAGGAAATATATATTTAGGCATTTTACAGTTTTAAAGAAACAGGAATCCTAGGGGATACTAGTGCAGTGGGGTTTATGTCAATTCTTTTGATTATAGGTCATAAAATTAATGCCCCTGGGCATCCCATTTCTGTTTGACACTTTTACTTGTTCATTCATTCATCTTGAGAAATGGAATATTTCCTGCCATATCAGTAAACAAGGATGTGGTGACCAGGAACGCCAGCCGTCATGGATGGAGAGTTGGTGAGCCCTGAGGGAACTCAGGAAGGAAAGAATACCTGCCCTCTTACAGCCATCAGTCACTCCCTTCCATGAGCCCTGAGGAAGGTCAGGACATGAAAACAAGATACCGGCCCCAGAGAGCTGAGGTGCCTATCAAAGGAATTATTTCAGTGAGTCCATTCTCTTGCATCGTCCAATACATAGAAAAGTGCTAAATCCCACTACTTTGGATATCTGGTTTTCTTTAACAATAATCTTTTGCTGTTCCTGACTACCTGCACTTTATTGCAAAATTTCCATGTAACCTGACTCCTCCCCTTGTTTCCTTGGAGCAGTTCTCTCAGGGTTGCTTGAGATGCTGTCTCCCAGGCTTGAAGTCCTAAAAATTCTCACCAAATAAAACATAACTCTCAACTTTTAGGTTGTGGATATTTTTTAAGTCTACAATCTCATACATATAAAAATAAGAACAGAATTATTATTAATCAGTATGGGGAAGTATTAATTTTACTTCATTATAATTTCATTATATGTGTTTATCTTTAATTGATTGGTACAAAGACTTTGTACTAAATAAACCATCCATATGGTTGGAAGACTAAATAAATATATGGGTGGAAGACTAAATTTCAGTAATGAAGAAATTTGGGGGAATGGACTGCTGAGGGAGAAGCAGGAAATCTTGTCTTTAGCTAATTAATGTAGTTGTTAAGTTCCTAAAATGATTTAAGTGAAGTATTAAAAAAAGCTGTAAGTCCTTTTGTTCCTTTAACAATTCTATTTTATGACTACACACCATTATTTGCAATGCCCTCTGTTGCTGAAACAAGTATAAACCAGGTGTGTATTAAAAGGAAAAAGCAAAAGAGAACTGCACTGGAAGTAGTTTGCAATGAGATCGTAATCTCTTTTAAAACAAAGTCTGTGTGTGTTGTACCTCTGTATTCCCTACATTGTCTTGCACTTCACAGGCATGCAAAAAAATTTCGCAAAATGGAATACCCACTAGCAGTTTCCAGCACCTCTGTTCTTCTAGTTTAAAACTGAGGAACAGAGTACCACTGGGAACAGTCTGGGAAAATGTATCAAAAGCCATAGTCCTGGATCTTTGTACTATTAGCACAGGTAATTAGTTTTAGGGTAAACCTATGTGAGTGAATAAAGCTACTTAAAATAGGGGACATTTCAATAATCTATGAAATGTTTCATCTAATCATTTTACTGATTTTCTCCCATCAAGGCAATGGTTCTCAAACCAGGGTGATTTAGCTCTTTGGGGGACATTTGACAATGTCTGGAGACATTTTTGGTTATAAAAACTCGGAAGGGGCTGCAACAGGCATCTAGTGGGCAGAAGTCCTGCTAAACATCCTAAGGTGCCCAAGATAGCTTCCCCACAAGAATTATTCAGCCCAAAATGTCCACACTGCCATGCTAGAGAAACTGCATTCGAGTAAGAGTTTCTTTTATGCACCCCACTTTAGACTTTCTTCCTCAACATCTTCAGACTCCCTCAGTGCTTCTTCATCAGGGTCACTATTGGTAGAGACTGCTGTCTGTTGCCCCCTTACATACCATCCCTCTACTCCTTCATCTCTGTTCCCTCACAAATTAGCAGAGGCTTCCACCCAAAGGTTCATGATAAACTCCAAAACAAGATTCATAGATATAGTGAATATATCTCATCCTGCCCCAATTTTCAGATACAGACTAGATATGTTGGGGAGTTTTAGAAGAAATCATTCATCTCATTCGGGTATAGAATAACTCTGCAAAGCAGTTATAGAAATGAAAGGATGATATTTTTGTATTGTTTTTTAGTTATTTTTGTCGTGTTCTCTTATTGTTGTTAGGGGAAACATACTGATTGAAACCACCCACCCTGGCCAGGCACCATAGTAACCATTTGCATGAGTTGTTTTATGACAGGAGATCCTGATAAAGAATACGGAACTAATAAGCCACCACCAACCGGAAGAGTTCAGGAAAGGTCTAAAGGAGACACCGCGTGGCCGTCCATTTCCCAGAATCCCTCTCGCTAACACTCATCTTGGCTGAACGATGCATGTGCCACCAGGAAAGACTCAGAATTAGAATGATTGGCCAAAGACCACCCGGAAACTAATCCCATCACCATAAAACTTGAGACTGCGAGCCACGCGACAGAACAGCTTTCCTGGGTTCCCTTACCCTACTGCTCTCCACCTGGGCGCCCTTTCCCAATAAAATCTCTTGCTTTGTCAGCACATGTGTCTCCTCAGACAATTCATTTCTGAGTGTTAGACAAGAACCCAGTTTCAGGCCCTGGAAGGGGTCCGCCTTCCTGCAACATTATCTTTTAAATATCTTTTTAAAAATATGTTTCTCTCTACACACTGCAAACAGCTACCTCAAATCAACGTAAAAGTATTTTAGCATACTTTTTTTGGAGGAGTATTATTTACCTGACAGGCTATGGGCAAGTGAATCAAATTATATGTATATAATAATATCCCATGAGTTTCAGAGGAGCCAATATAAGACTAAATAAACCATCCATAATTGAATCATATTCACACTTACTGATCTTTCATTAAGCAATGAAATAGTAAAGCAGTTTGACATTTTACTATTGTTTAGTTGCTGAGTCATGTCTGATTCTTTTGCAACCCCATTAACTGTAACCTGCCAGGCTCCTCTGTCCATGGGATCTCTCAGGCAAGAATACTGGAATGGGTTGCCATTTCCTTCTTCAGATCTTCCCAGCCCAGGAATCAAACCTGCATTAGCATGCATATTCTTTACTGCTGAATCATCAGGCAACCCCCCGCCCCCCTGAGCTAGTGATTGATTAAATGTGAGTGCTACAGGAAAGGAAGAGAAACCAGGACCCAACAGAGGAAGAGCTAGTGGACAGGGACCTGTTATGAATGCAAACATGATGCCCTGACCAATTTAATGCAATAACCTCTGGATTGTCCTGGATTAGGAAAATTCCCTTCCAGGATTCCAAAATATACACTCTTTTTTTTTTTTTCCTCCTGGACTTGCTGAACTCCAAGGATATGAATCAGAGGATGCCAGTATCTTAATTACCAGGGTCTGTCTGAGACTTAGATCAAATAGAGAACAACCAAACCAGTGATGGGAGGGGAGAAACATAATCCTAGTGATATATTTCGGGTCCTTAATTTATGTGGCTCACATTATATTTCTATTGGAAATACAAAACTGGCATAGAAATAGGAGATGAGTCAGGACAGAGGTTATAAAAACCAAGGTGAACTTTAAAAAGAGCCTGGTCTAAAGTGTTGATGCTGCAAATGTTTTATTAATAGCAAGTGATGGGTCAATTGATAAAATTATAGAGCTATGGTTTTAAATTGAAGAGTTCTTATGATTCAAATGGGGATGTCTTTAAAATACAGATTACCAAATACCACTCTTACATTCTGGGTCAGTGAGTATACAGACAGCAATTGTAGTTGATTGCTGCACGGGTGGTAGGTTGTCATGCATATGACATTAAAGCAAGTATCTTATGATAAGGTAGTAGGGATTTAGTTTATCTTCTGTTGGATAGTTTAGAGAGTTGTACTGAAGGCATTAAAGTTCTGTACACTTTCTCACCTAACAATTATATTGCCAGAATTTATCCTAATAAAGTAATCATGGATGTGTGTAAATATATAGCTAATAGATTATAATACCCATGGCTCACACTTGTTAAATGTGTACCCTATGCCAGGTACTGTTATAACTGCTTTATGCATATTCATTAACTCTATCTTCATCCCAATTCTGCAAGGTAACTAGATAATATACTATTACCCCATTTTATAAAGAAATTAATGCACCAGGAGATTGACTTTTTCAAGGTCACATAAAAAGTGGAAGACATGGAACCTGAACCTAGGGCCCTGGGCTGTGCTATCTCTTCTCATAGCACTATTAGAAGAGTGAAAAATTGCAAATAATCCAGAGACCCACAGTGTGACATCTGAGGGAGCACATGTTCCAGAAACGAATATACCACTGAGCAAATCATTCAGGTCCCAGCCTCTGGAAACACATTTTATCTTCTCCTGACCCCCCGAAAGATGAGGAGAACAAATCTGGTCCTACTTCACAGCCCTGCTGAGGTCAGTCTTTACCAAAAGGGAAAGCCTTTCATTGGCCATGACTGCACTCACATCTCTTTATGTTGTTCAGTTGCTAAGTCGTGTCTGACTCTTTGCAACCCCTTGTACTGCAGCACGCCAAGCTTCCCTGTCCTGGAGATGGTTCTCCCGGAGCTTGCTCAAACTCATGTCCATTGAATCAGTGATGCCATCCAACCATCTCATCCTCTGTTGCCCCCTTTCCCTCCTGCCCTCAATCTTTCCCAGCATCAGGGTCTTTTCCAATGAGTCGGCTCTTCGCATAAGGTAGCCCAAAGCATTGGAGCTTCAGCTTCAGCTTCAGCATCAGTCCTTTCAAGGAATATTCAGGGTTGATTTCCTTAGGATTTCCCTTAGGATCTCTTTATGGCTCAGTGTTATTTCTTGATACGGTCCAGTCCTGAGCTCCCACCATGTGCACTCAACTCTCCTATATCTTCAACATCTTTCCAATATTTTCTCTACCTCCTTACTTTCCCTTAAAACTTGGTGCCCTCAAGGACCTGATTTCTCACCTCCAGGCAGGAGCTGTTTTTTTTTTGTTTGTTTTTTGTTTTTTTGATGGTGAGCTGATGTTTCAATAACGGACCATGAGAGAAAATGAAATAGAGTTTATCACTCACAGCCTTGGAGGAAGGACATGGCACACCTCAGTGGGTCACATATGGAGGTCAAGGCAGAGTGCAGACAGAGAGGGTCAGGACCTGAGACACATTACAATCCATGGGTTGAGGGCTTTGGGGTTGGTGGACTAAGGTCGGATCGCGCAGTTCAGTTCAGTTCAGTCGCTCGGTTGTGTCCGACTCTTTGCGACCCCATGAACTGCAGCACGCCAGGCCTCCCTGTCCATCACCAGCTCCTGGAGTTTACACAAACTCACGTCCATCACATCAGTGATGCCATCCAACAATCTCATCCTCTATTGTCCCCTTCTCCTCCTGCCTTCAATCTTTCCCAGCATCAGGTTTTTTTCAGATGAGTCAGTTCTTCGTATCAGGTAGCCAAAGTACTGGAGTTTCAGCTTCAGCATCAGTCCTTCCAATGAATATTCAGGACTGATTTCCTTCAGAATGGACTGGTTGGATCTCCTTGCTGTCAAGGAACTCTCAAGAGTCTTCTCCAACACCACAGCTCAAAAGCATCAATTCTTCGGCACTCAGCTTTCTTTATAGTCCAAATCTCACATCCAAACATGACCACTGGAAAAACCATAGCTTTGACTAGACAGACATTTGTTGGCAAAGTAATGTCTCTGCTTTTTAAAAAACTGTCTAAGTTGGTCATAACTTTCCTTCCAAGGAATAAGCATCTTTTAATTTCACGGCTGCAGTCACCATCTGCAGTGATTTTGGAGCCCCCAAAAATAACGTCTGACACTGTTTCCCTATCTATTTCCCATGACGTGATGGGACCAGATGCCATGACCTTAGTTTTCTGAATGTTGAGTTTTAAGCCAACTTTTTCATTTTCCTCTTTCATTTTCATCAAGAGGCTCTTTAGTTGTTCCCTATTATTCAAGCCAAAAAAATAGGAGGGTTTTGTCAAGTTCCACAAGGACATCTAGTCACCAAATAGGGGAAATGACTTGGTTCTCAAGCTTGTTATTCGGTCACTCAGTGTCCAGCTCTGTGACCTTATGGACTACAGCATGCCAGGCTTCCTTGTCCTTCACCAACTCCTGGAGTTTGCTCAAACTCATGTTCATTGAGTCAGTGACGCCACCCAACCATATCGTCCTCTATTGTCCCCTTCTCCTCCTGCCTTCAATCTTTCCCAACATCAGGGTCTTTTCCAATGAGTCAGTTCTTCGCATCAGGAGGCCAAAGTACTGGAGCTTCAACTTCAGCATCCGTTCTGCCAATGAAAATTCAGGATTGATTTCCTTTAGGATTGGCTAGTTTGATCTCTTTGCAGTCCAAGGGACTGTCAAGAGTCTTCTCCAACACTACAGTCCAAAAACATCAATTCTTTGGTGCTCAGCCTTCTTTATGGGTCTGCTCTCACATCCATACATGACTACTGGCACAAGCATGGTTTTGACTAGATGGATCTTTATTGGAAAAGTAATGTCTCTGTCTTTTAACATGCTATCTAGCTTTGTCATAGCTTTTCTTCCAAGGAGCAAGTGTTAATAGACTTGTATTTAAGCTCCCGAGTTCTACCCACTCCTGTGCCTTTCTAACTTTCTACCACTTAAAGCAATTTTGGCACCCAGCTACTCAATTACTCAATAATAATAATACCTTCTATATTACCATTTTACTAACTACCTTTATATTCTCATTTAATACATACACAAATACACACAATAAGCATTTTGGTACAATTATTCCTATGTTGCTGCTACTGCTGCTGCTAAGTCGCTTCAGTCGTGTCTGACTCTGTTCAACCCCATAGAAGGCAGCCCACCAGGCTCCCCCATCCCTGGGATTCTCCAGGCAAGAACACTGGAGCAGGTTGCCATTTCCTTCTCCAATGCATGAAAGTTAAAAGTGAAAGTGAAGTCGCTCAGTCGTGTCCGACTCTGTGTGTCCCCATAGACAGCAGCCCACCAGGCTCCTCCATCCATGGGATTTTCCAGGCAAGAGTACTGGAGTGGGGTGCCATTGCCTTCTCCGTATTCCTATGTTACTGGTGTGCAAATTGAGGTTCAGAAATGTTAATTAAGTTTCCCAGAAACGTGGTAGTTATGCATAGAAATTGGAATTGAATTCAGGACTTTGGCCTCAAATGCATTCCTCTATCATAGAATTTATCATATTGTTTCATAATCATTTACTCTCCTGTTTATAATTCATCTTTGTTTTTCCATTGTCTAACACAGTGCCTGGCATATTATGTGTGCATGATGTATGTTTATTGATCAATGCTATAAATAGTGCATAATCATCAGGCTATATCACAAAGAACTTTACTGGACTCAAACTAATACATGCAGTTAACATTTGAATGCCTCTTTTCATGTCCATGCTTTTGTATGTACTATATCCTTGAAATATCCTTTTCAACTTGATAAACTCCCTCCACATTGTCCACATCAAAAAATAAATCTTTAAAAACAAAGAATGAGAAGAAAATTATACTATCCTCTAATTTTTAAAATGCTTTTCTTTGGTAATAATTTTTTATTTCAATTTATTTGTATTCAGGTAGGAAAGTAATAAATTCATTTCAACTTGATAAATTCACTCCAAATATTGGTTTCTCTTAAAATCTTCCCCAGCAAAGAGTTAAGTACTTCCTTTACTGCATTCTCCAGGTCCCCAAACACAGCTCAGTTTTAGTACTTATCACATGCTTATAATTATTTGTTTACATGTCTGTCTTCTCATGTGTCTGTGAGATCTTTGTCATATCTGCAGGCAGAGGGAATAGCAATATGAAAGCAGCTGACTTTTGTTTTGGTTAGGGTTTTGCTTTGAGAATTTTTGGTGCATTTTAAAATTTTTATTGAAATATAATTGACTTATAATGTGCTAATTTCAAGTTTACAACAAAGTGATTCATTATACATATATATATACATATGTATTTTTTCAGATTCTTTTCTCTTATAGGTTATTATAAACTGTTGAATATAGTTCCCTGTGCTATACAGTAGGTCCTTGTTTGTTATCTATTTTACATATAGTAGTGTACATACGTTAATCCCAAACTCCTAATTTATCCCTCCCCACCTTTCCCCGTGGGTAACCATAAGTTAGTTTCCTATATCTGTGAGTTTATTTTTGTATAATTTCATTTGTATCATTATTTTTTAGATTCCAGTTTCCAGTATTCTTGCCTGAAGAATCCCAGGGATGGGGGAGCCTGGTGGGCTGCTGTCTATGGGGTCACACAGAGTCAGACACGACTGAAGTGACTTAGCAGCAGTAGCATAAGTAATATCATATGATATTTGTCTTTGGGCCCTCCCTGGCAGCTCAGCTGGTAAAGAATCTGCCTGCAATGCAGGAAACCTGGTTTGATTTCTGGGCAGGGAAGGTCCCCTGGAGAAGAGATAGACTACCCACTCCAGTATTCTTGGGCTTCCCTGATGGCTCAGCTGGTAAAAAATCAGCCTGTAATGTAAGATACTTGGGTTCGATCCCTGGATGGGGAAGATCTCCTGGACAAGGGAATGGCTACCCACTTCAGTATTCTGGCCTGGAGAATTCCATGGACAGAGGAGTCTGGTGGGCTACAGAGGACTCATGGGGTCACAAAGAGTTGGACACGACTGAGCACCTAAGCACAGGACAGGCCTATTTCACTCAGTGGGCGGGAGAGGAATAGGTACATACCTATGGCTGAGTGCTTTTGCTGTTCACCTGAAATTATCACAGCATTGTTTGTTAATCAGCTATGGACTAATGCAAAATAAAAAGTTTAAAAACAATTTAGGGGAAAGCAGAAGGGAAACATGAGCCTAAGTAGTTGATCATTTATGTGTGTGTTTTTATGTATACATGTCTAAGAATCAACACACAAATTAGATACTAATGTGTATATGGAATTACTAACATTTATGAATCACTGGATGTGTTTAAAGAGGAAAGTAATCTATTTTTCAACGTTTATGTTACTGAATCCAAGCTCATATTGCTCACTGAACAATAAGCCAATAAGTCAAAGATGAGTTATTGGGGCAAGGAAAAGAACCATCTTACCTGAATGTGAATTCATGCCTCTTTTATACTGAAAGAAGAGGCAGTAAAGTCAAACACTTACTGGTTCCAGTCAGCCTCCAGAAGAGATATGTTCATTTCTTCTTTCCAAAAGTCTTTCACAGGTGGGCCTGGTCAGGATGTTTCTGGACCTAAACAAAGTTATATTAGTTTAATGTTTAGTTATTTTAGTTTAAACTCCATTACCTGGGAGTCAGTGTTCCCAGAGATGGGTCATTATGTATAGTTTAAGCTTATAGGTAACATCCCTTTAGTGATTAACTTATAATAGAGTACAACGTTTCTTCCCTAGTACAGTCATATTTATATTACTCAGCTCTTTAAACTTGTGGCAAAAAAATTTTAATATATATCTTTAAAACTATGGGAGTATACATAGTTTTTCAAAATTCTATTAGGAAAAATACTAGAAAAAAAATTGAAGACCCCTACTGTAGACCATGGACAGCCACAAAAGGCATGGTCAGACTTGTACAAGCCTGGTAATGACTATTAGTTCTACCTCTCCACATATCTGGAGTCTAAGAGGCTCTTAGAAGAACTCAAAGAGGATTGCTTTACCTTTGTAGAAGTTCTCCTTTCAGTCAGAAATGCACACCCTGACACTTTGTTAACACTAAGCTCATCTTTTAAGATCCAACTTATCCTTCATTGCTTCATGAAGCCATTGGGATTTAATTTTTCTGGTTTCCAATCCAATTCCAATGTTCGCTCAGTCGTGTCTGACTCTTTGAGACCCCATGGACTTTAGCCTACAAGGCTCCTCTGTCCATGGAATTTTCCAGGCAAGAGTACTGGAATGAGTTGCCATTTCCTTCTCCAGGGGATCTTCCCGAGCCAGGGATCGAACCCGGATTGCCCGCATTGCAGGCAGACACTTTACTGTCTGAGCCACCAGGAAAGCCCACTGGTTTATTGTTGCACAATAAACTTATGATTACATATCATCTTACACTGCCCACCTTACACTTATGAGTTGGTCTTGGCTTTACAAGAGTATTGTAATCTCCTTGAGGGACCACGTGTCTCTGGTTTCTCCTATAAGACGTGCTCAGCAGACTGTTGTTGTTTAGTCGCTAAGTTGTTGTTTAGTTGTTTAGTCATTTCTGACTCATTGTGACCCCATGGACTGTAGCCCACCAGGCTCCTCTGTCCATGAGATTTCCCAGGCAAGAATACGGGAGTGGTTTGCCAGTTCCTTCTCCAGGGGATCTTCCCCACCCAGGGATTAAACTGCATCTCCTGCATTGGCTGGTGGACTCTTTACCACTGAGCCCACTCAGCAGACTAAGAGGCACTTAATATGTACGTGATCAATTCACATCTTTACAGGGTAAGCAAGGTCATCACACTTCCCCTGTGGATGTTGTGCGGTAATAGAAGTTGCCCCACAGTACAATAGGTTGTGTAACAACAAAATCCTGAGTTTTGAAATCAGCCAGTCCAGTCCTGAGTTGTCAAAACTATCTTCACCGTCTCTTACCCATTTTGAGCCATAGACTGCTTTTCTCAACAACAACAAAAAGGATGGGGGACATATTCCATAGAATCATTGCCTTGGGGTTTGTTTCATAATAGATGCCCAGTTTGCAATAGTCACCTTCCCCTTTCCTGTCCATAGTGTCAAAAGAAATAGAGATTTAGGCTTAACATCAGTTAAAAAGTATGTGTAACACAGTTTTAATACAGTCCATGCATTTTCATCCTCCCAGGATGTGTTCTGGGAATCAACTAGAGTATAACAAGCAATTAGGACTCAGGATTGAAATCCATTAGTAAATAAAGTATTAAGGGGGGAAAAAGGCTGATATGTGTATTTTGCAAGAAAGGGATGTAGTTTAGTTCTGTTTAAATGAGCCACACTGGAAGACTATATCTGTGTGACTAGGGCTGCTGCTTATATGCACCCATGCTACTGGGAGGACCTAAGCAACGCAAGGTTTGCTGTCTCTAGGTCTCTACTAACTAGTCATGGAGCAGAATAATAGTAATTTAATTCAGGACTTGAAGCCCATGGTGCTTGCTAAGACACAGGCATAGTCAAAGATTAGATAATATTTTATATAATAATAATATATATTATATAATATATATAATATATTATAAATTTATATATTATATTTATATCTTGGGACTTCCTTTGTGGATGCAGGGGATGTAGGCTCGATCCCTGGTCGGGGAATTGGGATTCCCACATGCTGTGGGGCAACTAAACCTGTGCACTCCGGAGCCTGAACATCACAGCTAGAAAGAAGCCTGTGCACTGCAAGGACGAGCCCTCTGGCTGCATCTACAACCCAGTGCAGACAAATAATACATAAAGAAAAAAATTTTCTTCGACCGAAATAATAAGGGAAATGTAGTCAAGTCCTGCATTCTGACGTCACAAAGCTGGACTCCTATTTCAACGCTGAGCACAACGAGGCTTTTAGTGAGACCTTGTGCACCTTTATGACTTCCCCCATCTCACCACACCTTGTTCTCTGTCTCTGCGTTATCTCGTTTTTTCATAGGGCTTCACTAGTTTACCTGTTTTACTTTCTGGGTTGTTTTTATCTCTTCTCTTTTACCCTCCGGACTGTGATAAGGTCCACAAAATGCTTGCTTCACTCACCACTTTATGCTGAGTTTCTAGCACAATGATTGACACATGTACTTAAGGAATAAATGAGTGAATATATGAAAGTTAAAATTATACTAATTTATTGTTTAAACCATAAGAGCACATTTATTGGTCTGTAAAGTACACTGAGATTTGTTAACCTACAACATAATTATTTGCACTAAACTTCTTTGCCAGTAAAGGATTAAATCATGCTGAAATTGAAGGTCTAGCTAGGCTTTAACATCAAGTATTAATACATAATTAAATGCCATTATACTTAATAAGAAAGTTTGTGAATTAAATAAAACCAACAGTATTTTGTTAGAGTCAATTTATTGTGTCACTATTTTTAGATTTTCTTCTAGAATATACTCAGTTAAAGAAGATAATACCAGTTTTTCAGAAATAAATGTAAAAGGTGAAAACTAGTCATCACTAGTTCTGAAGACAGCATATCTAATTGGATATTATTTGGTCTCCAGAATTTCCTATTATATTTAAATTTAAACCCATCCTTTACTATTATTATCACTATTTTCTGAATTATTTCCTTCTACCATATTCCAAAACTTGATCTTTCAGTCACTTATGTATTTACTAAATACTCAGTCATTTATTCAGTGAGCGTTTATTGACTAGCACACGTATCAGACACTGGGAGTAATAATGTCCTTGTAACAAAATATTTATCATGGTATAACCTAGTCTCCACACTCCTACCAGTTATCATGACACCAGTTTTATTTTCATTCCCCATCAGAATCACTTTTCCTAGAACCGTTCTTTTTTTAAGCACTTTAAATGATTTAAAGCACTTTTTTTTTTTTAAAGATTATTTATTTTTGGCTATGCTGGGCTTCATTACTGCACAGCACTTCTCTAGTTGGGGCAAGCAGGGGCTACTCTCTAGCTGCCGTGCACAGGCTTCTCATTGTGATGGCTTCTCAGTTGTGGAGCCCTGACTCTACAGTGCTCGGGCTTCAGTAGTCGTGACTCCTGTGCTCTAGAGCACGGATTCAATAGTTGTGGCACACAGGCTTAGTTACTGTTCGGCATATGGGATCATCACAGATCAGGGATTGAACCTGTGTCTCCTGCATTGGCAGGTGGATTCTTTATCACTGAGTCCCCAGGGAAGCCCTCCTAGAACCATTCTTGATCCATGCATTCAACACATGTTTATGCCGCTATGTTCTAGGGATCTCACAATTTCATTTTCTCCCTCATGTTGAAGGGGTTAGCGGTCTTTCAACCGCTACTTGGTCCTTCCAACCAACTGACAGGAGGAAACAAATGACAAGCCAAGCAGCTGACTATCCCACTCCACCCCGCTCCACCCCACCCCACCCCATTCCTTTAGCCACAGGAGGCACCTTTTGATCCAGTGTTGCTGTGCTAAGATGATAATCTCCTTAAAGTAACTTTTTCCCAAACCTTGAGCTGCTCAGTTCAGTTCAGTTCAGTTGCTCAGTCGTGTCTGACACTGCGACCCCATGAATCGCAGCACGCCAGGCCTCCCTGTTCATCACCAACTCCCGGAGTTCACCCAAACTCATGTGCATTGCGTTGGTGATGCCATCCAGCCATCTTATCCTCTGTCGTCCCCTTCTCCTCCTGCCCCCAATCCCTCCTAGCATCAGGGTCTTTTCCAGTGAGTCAACTCTTCATATGAGGTGGCCAAAGTATTGGAGTTTCGGCCTCAGCATCAGTCCTTCCAATGAATACCCAGGACTGGTCTCCTTTAGGATGGACTGGTTGGATCTCCGTGCAGTCCAAGGGACTCTCAAGAGTCTTCTCCAACACCACAGTTCAAAAGCATCAATTCTTCGGTGCTCAGCTTTTTTCACAGTCCAACTCTCACATCCATACATGACCACTGGAAAAACCATAGCCTTGACTAGACGGACCTTTGTTGGCAAGGTAATATCTCTGCTTTTGAATATGCTCTCTAGGTTGGTCATAACTTTCCTTCCAAGGAGTAAGCGTTTTTTAATTTCATGGCTGCAATCACCATCTGCAGTGATTTTGGAGCCCCAAAAATAAAGTCTGACACTGTTTCCACTGTTTCCCCATCTATTTCCCATAAAGTGATGGGACCAGATGCCATGATCTTAAGTTTTCTGAATGTTGAGCTTTAAGCCAACTTTTTCATTATCCTCTTTCACTTTCAAGAGACTTTTGAGTTCCTCTTCACTTTCTGCCATAAGGGTGGTGTCATCTGCATATCTGAGGTTATTGATATTTCTTCCGGCAATCTTGATTCCAGCTTGTGCTTCTTCCAGCCCAGCGTTTCTCATGATGTACTCTGCATGTAAGTTAAATAAGCAGGGTGACAAAATACAGTCTTGACGTACTCCTTTTCCTATATGGAACCAGTCTGTTGGTACATGTCCAGTTCTAACTGTTGCTTCCTGACCTGCATACAGGTTTCTCAAGAGGCAGGTCAGGTGGTCTGGTATAATTTTCCAGTTTATTGTGTTCCACACAGTCAAAGGCTTCGGCATAGTCAATAAAGCAGAAATAGATGTTTTTCTGGAACTCTGTTGCTTTTTCCATGATCCAGCAGATGTTGGCTCTTTGATCTCTTGTTCCTCTGCCTTTTCTAAAACCAGCTTGAACATTTCTGTCCTTTATGGAGCCCATCTTTGCATGAAATGTTCCCTTGGTATCTCTAATTTTCTTGACGAGATCTCTAGTCTTTCCCATTCTGTTGTTTTCCTCTATTTCTTTGCACTGATTGCTGAGGAAGGCTTTCTTATCTCTCCTTGCTATTCTTTGGAACTCTTCATTTAAATGGGAATATCTTTCCTTTTCTCCTTTGCTTTTCACTTCTCTTCTTTTCACAGCTATTTGTAAGGCCTCCTCAGACAGCCATTTTGCTTTTTTGCATTTCATTTCCATGGGGATGGTCTTAATCCCTGTCTCCTGAATAATGTCATGAACCTCTGCTAATTGCCCCCAAAATAATGTCTTACTCAAAAAAATGTTTTTCTTAAACTATGTTAATGAAACTATGTATCTTGCTTGGAGATCTGTTTTCCTTCAAGGCATGACAATTGTTTTATGGATGCAATATATCTTGCCCAGAGACAACTCTTACCTAGTCTTTGCCCCTTGTGCAGATGTGTATGTTGGGGGAGAGAAACTCAGGTGCAACTCTCTCAGCCTTGGGGTGTTTCTTTTATCTGTGATCAACAGCTTGCTAACAAGTATAAGATGCCTTGCTAAAAACTGGCAAGGGAGTGTCTTTTCTACCCCCTTCTGATGTCTATGTCAGAAGCTTTCTCTTTCTCTTTTATACTTTAGTAAAACTTTGCTACATAAAATCTCCAAGTAACCAAGCCTCCTCTCTGGCCCCAGATGGAAATCCTCTGCTCTGGAGGCCAAGAATCCTGGTGTCATCCACGGGTCATAGTTGCAACATTTCACTATCTACCCATATATTTTGTAGTAGATTTTTGTCTTCATTAACCACTCCCTTTATTCACCAGGCAGGTCAGAACCTCCAAGTAATTCTGACTCCACTCTCCTCTCTGTTCACATTCAAGAAGTTGGAGGATTCTGATGATATTAATTGCTGAATGTCTCTGGAATACAGACTTCACTGTTCATACCTATGAAAATATCCTAATTCAGGCTCCATCATATCTTTCCTGGACTATTGCAAAAGCCTGCTAGATGGTTTCCATGCATTGGACTGTGTTTCTTATTCTATACAGCTGCTTCAATGACTGTTTTTTCAGAGGAAAAATATAGAGGAAGAAAAGGAGAACTTAACTATTGTCACTTCTATGCTTAAAAAGCATGACGATGTAATGGATTTATAATTTACTATTTTAAGCAGAAAAAGGCCAAAAAGGAAAAGAAAAATAGGAACAAACAACCAAATGAAAACTTTAGCAAGAAATTAACAGCCTTTCTTAGTAAGACCCTATCTGCTCCTTGTGACGTTATCTTTCCTTTCTAGTTATTCTCTGAGCCCCAGTGTCTCGAATCCTCTCCTCATTCTTAGACCATTTTCTGTCGTTTATTGTCTCCATGTTCCAGGACATAATTCTTCCTTCTTCCTGGAATGCACTTCTCTTGCCTTATTCACAAGTGCCTTTTTCTGTGATTCCTACAATATATTGTATCAAAATTGTAACCCTTACTTCCTGTATGGTTTTTACAGTTGCTTAACTCATCTGCCTCCCCTCTAAAAATCTAGATTTCTGAGTTTCCATCATCGTTGAGTTACCAGTGTAGGCCCAGTGCCCTGCACACAGTAGGTACTTAAAAGGAGCTTAATGCATGAATAAATCACTCTCTCAGGAGGGGCAGAGAAATAAAAGAATAATGTTGTTAAAGCCTAATTGTTGTGAAACAGAGGCATAGATGAAGACACAGTCTCACAGACTTCCATCCCTTGTCAGAAGTCATGCATGTGACAGTTCATAGGCTGACAGTGCTAGTAGGTAGGTTAACACAGCTCCTGTGCAATTTGACCATCACTTTGGTCAGTTCACACCTGTGGAACCTACTTTGACATCATCTCTATAGCTGAGTCAAACAGTTGAGAGAAGTGAAAACCAAGAGATGACTGTTCTAGTGACTCTTCCTGAACCACTCCAGAGTTTCTCTCTGGAATTTTTCTCTCTCAGAAAATTTAACACAACAGCTGCACCATTAGGCCAGAGCTGATTTTAAAGCTTTTCTTTTTGTCCTGCTGTAATTCGCATGGGCTTCCCTGGTGGCTCAGTGGTAAAGAATCTGCCTACCAATGTAGGAGACTCAAGTTCAATCCCTGGGTTGGAAAGACATCCTGGAGAAGGAAATGGCAACCCACTCTAGTATTCTTGCCTGGGAAGTCCCATGGACAGAGGAGCCTGTTGGGCTACAGTTCATAGGGTTGCAAAAGAGTCAGATATGACTTGGTGACTAAAGAACACACGCCTTTTCCACTCCATACTTTCTGAGTAGATGTATCTCCAATTGAATTTCTGGAGGACTGTGAGGCATATTTCTTTTTAGATATTTTGGCTTTGGGGGCACTTTGTTGGTTCCAGATGCTCTGTAAGATACTTCGGTGATGAATGTATCACTCCTGGTGGGTCTTCCCGCACTCCCCTGCACCCCCACCATGCCCTGCTATGCTGTCCCACTTTCTAATCTTGCAGGGATTGTTTCCATCATCACCCTAACCAGGCTGGCGTATGAGTGTTATATTTGCGTGATCCATGCCAGAGTGATCAATTTCCCCCAGGCCTGGAGGACCATCCCTTGCATCTGGCTGTCCTCAACAGTGTGGTCAGGAGCATCTCTCCTGGGCTGGAACAACCACATCCTGGACATGCATGGGCCAGGCTGCACGGGGGACTGGCCATCCAAGGACACCAGCCACTCCTCCTTTGTGCTTTTCTTGTTTCTTGGCTGCCTGATGGTGTCATTGCTCATTGTCACGGCCATATTCTGTTTTCCATTCAAAATGTGAGTCCAAGACTATGAACACCTGTCCCTCAAACTGTCCTGGGTAGAAATTTTCCCTCAGAAGAGAATTATACTCTTCCCCCACAGCTGGTGCAACTCTCGGGTACTTCCTGTTTGATAAAATTTTGCACGGTGAGTCACTGTCTACAAAAAAATCAAAGAGGACTTTACTCTCTCTACGTCACTCTCTAAACCAGAAAAAGGAAGGAAAAGTTTCTGGATGGACACAATCTACAACCCCCAAAACCCTACATTCTCAAGCATTCTGAGAGTTGAAAAACTCTCATAATGGGGATTTCGCACTTCCCATAATTTTATTCACCGAATCTGCACTAGAGAATGGCACAGTATTTTGTCTGGAAATCACCTTTTGAGTCATAAACGACAAGAACTGACCATGGCAGGTTTCTTGTTAAGTGCTAACAAGAAGGAAGTCTAAAGATTATAGTCAATAAGATAAGCTGGAAAAAAACCACATTGGAATCCCAGCATCTGTACCCAGTGAGCAGTGAGACTTTCTGTTATTATTGTCTAGTAATCTTTGGATCTCTGGATGATCCACTCTGTGTGTGTGTTAAGTCACTTCAGTGGTGTCTAACTCTTGGTGACCCCATGAACTGTAGCCTCCCAGGATCTTCTGTCTGAGGGATTTCCCAAGCAAGAATACTGGAGTGGATTGCCATACCCTCCTCCAGGAGATCTTCCTGACCCAGGGATTGAACCCAAACCTCTATGTCTCCTGCACTGGCTGGCAAATTCTTTACCACTAGCACAACCTGGGGAGCCCAATCTACTCTCTACTTAGTTGCTATTGCTATTACAAATCATCAGTTCTCATCATACTCTCTTGTCCTACTATGCCCCACCTCATTGTTATGAAACAATCATGCTTCTTATTTGTTGGGCAAAATAAAGTAATTATCAAGAAATTCCTCAACTCCTTGCCTCCATGTTCAAACTCATTGTTAGACCTCACTCTTTAGTTGCAAGGTAATGGGAGAGATCTCTCAGGACCAATCTGATTCTAGATTCTTGTTTTCTTCCCCACCCCCATTCTCTACCTCAGGGACCTCTCTCAAGTAATAATTTTCTCTTTTACTTATATCCTCAATTTCTCCCTTACTACTGGCTCAGTATCTTTAGCATGGTGGTGGTGGTGTAGTCACTAAGTCGTGTCTGACTCTTGCAACCCCATGCCAGGCTCCTCTGTCCATGGGATTCTCCAGGCAAGAATACTGGAGTGGGTTGCCATTTCCTTCTCCAAACTCTAGCATATAACCATGCAAATTTAATTCAAAATATATCCTCAACTCTCTCTAGCTTATCACTTTATTTTTCTCATCACTGTTAAAGAAAACTGATGCCACTTCATCACTACATAAGCATTTATTTGACCAATATTTATTAAACATCTAAAATGTACCAATTGCTTGCTGTTATGGGCTGAATATTTGTGTCCCTCAGATATTCAGTGTGATGGTGTAGGAGATGGGGCCTTTGGCAGGTAAATAGGGACATACGAGAATGGGGTCCTGAGGGTGGGGCCCTCGTGATGGTTCAGCGCCCTTCTAAGAAGACAAAGAGAAACCACTCTCATTCTCTCTCACAACTGACAGGATATAGAGAGAATGTGGCTATCTACAAGCCAAGAAAAGAGGCCTCAGAATGAAAACCTTACTGGCAACTTGATCTTAGACTTCCCAGTCTCCAAGTCTGTGAGAAATGAGTTTCTATTGTTTAAACCACTCAGTAGTAATGTGTTATGGAAGCCCAAGCGAAGACAATTACTATTTAATGAGGATACATAGTGAATAAGGTTGAGTCACAGCCTCAGAAAGTCTGCCATTTAGTAAATTCACATATTTATTCCTCAACCCATTGCAAATTGGCAATTCCTTCTTCTACCACACTCTCACAGAAACAGCACTCATTAAGGTCATTGATGGTCTCCCATGTTAGAGCCAATGGACACTTTTCAGGTTTTTTTTTTTTTTTTTCCTGGAATCTGTGGCATTGAGACTTGTGACATTGTTGACAGCTCCCACTTAATTGTGAGTTTCTGCTCTTAATGTTTCTAGGACCCCTTTCTCTGTTATTTTTGTTACTGACTCTCTGGCCCCATCCTATTGTCTCATTCAAGGGCTTCTTTTCCTTGGGCCTCTTTATTCTTCAGTTCAGTTCAGTTCAGTTGCTCAGTCACATCTGACTCTTTGTGACCCCATGAATCACAGCATGCCAGGCCTCCCTGTCCATCACCAACTCCCGGAGTTCACTCAGACTCACGTCCATTGAGTCAGTGATGCAATCCAGCCATCTCATCCTCTGTCGTCCCCTTCTCCTCCTGCCCCCAATCCCTCCCAGCATCAGAGTCTTTTCCAATGAGTCAACTCTTCGCATAAGGTGGCCAAAGTACTGGAGTTTCAGCTTTAGCATCATTCCTTCCAAAGAACACCCAGGGCTGATCTCCTTTAGAATGGACTGGTTGGATCTCCTTGCAGTCCAAGGGACTCTCAAGAGTCTTCTCCAACACCACAGTTCAAAAGCATCAATTCTTCTTGCTTTCCTCTTAATCCATTCACTTTATACTGCCACCAGATTAATTGTTCTCAAGTGAAAATTTTCTTACGTCACTACCCGGAGTAAGTCCTTTAAGGGTTCCATTGCCTTCATAATTAAAAATAAGGCCTCTGAGCTGACTCTCAGGTCCTGCATGGCCATCTCATTTTTCACACACCAGTCTCATCCAGTCTCATTTTTTCCACACACCATCCCTTTAGCCACCTCAGGCTCCAGGCAACTGTAGTATTTTTTGTCCCCAGAAATTGACATGTTATTTTACCTCTTTGTCTGAGCCCATTTCCTTTCCTTGGAACATTTTGTCTCTCCTGCTTTTCTAAACTCCTCCTCACCTCAGAAGGGCTGAGATCAGGATCTACTTGCTATTACCTACCTCTGAACTGGTTCTCTCTCCTGTATATTCCCATGGCCCTCACCAGTCATCTCCCTCATGGCATGTATCACCTTCGACAGCAGTATATTTATGTACTAGTCAGCCTTGCTGAAGAGTGAACTTCTCAAGAGAGACCCAGTCTTATTTATTTCTACATACATGCAATAGGGACAAGCAACTACTTTTGGAAAGAGTTACAGAGGGCATAGGAAGAAGTGGTGAAAGTACGAAGAAGTATGACTGGGTCTCTGCTGCCATATCAGTAAACAGGTGTTAGGGGAAACACACTGACTGAAAGTACCCACTTTGACCAGGCACCAAAGTCATCATTTCCATGAGCTATTTTATGACAGGAGGTCCCAATAAGGAACACGGAACTAACAAGCCACTACCAACCGGAAGAATTTGGGAAAGGTCAAAAGGAGATGCCACATGTCCTACCACCTCCCAGAATCCTGCTCGCTGAAATGCATCTTGGATGAGCAGTATATGCACCCCTAGGAATGACCCCGCATCAGACTAATTAGCCAGAGTCAACCTGGAAACTAATCCCGTTGCCGAAACTGCAAGACATGTGACAGAGCCAATCTCCTGTGTTCTTTTACCTTGCTGCTCTCTGCCTGGGCTTCCCTTCCCAATAAAATCTCTTGCTTTGTCAGCCCAAGTCTCTGTGGACAATTCATTCTGAGTGTTAAACAAGAGCCCACTCTCAGGCCCTGGAAGGGGTCCCGCTTCCTGCAACACAAGAATGTCAGAGTCACCAACAATCGCAGCCACCACACATTTATAATACTAATAGCAGGAACTTCTGTTACCAAGTCCAAGATTGTTCCGCAAGCCACACAACATGTCAATAAATTGGGAGACAAAGTTTTGGGATGAGGAATTAATGACTTTATTTTAAAAGCCAGGAGTTCCAGAAGATGGCTTTCTAATGTCCTAGAGAACCATCTTGCTGGGGTTGGGATGCTAGCTTCTTTTATAGAACAAAGAGTGGGGAGATGAGGAGGTAAACTAAAAAGGGCGTGTGTGTGTGTGTGTGTGTGTGTGTGTGTGTGTGAGAAGTCGCTTCAGTCGTGTTCAACTCTTTGCAACCCTATGGACTGTAGCCCACCAGGCTCCTCTGTCCCTGGAATTCTCCAAACAAGAATAACTGAAGTGGGTTGCCATGCCCTCCTCCAAGGGATCTTCCCAGCCCAGGGATTGAAACCATATCTCTTATGTCTCCTGCATTGGCAGGCGAGTTCTTTACCTCTAGTACCACCTGGGAAGCCCCCAAAGGCCATAAGTTGCAAATATTTCCTGGTTTCAGCCAGACTCTGGGATGGGATGTGTAGGATATTCCCACTGACTGTAATAACAATTCTAAGACCTACCAATAGAGGCTTGCATTTGTTAGGTAAAATTTTATTAAAATCAGAGTTTAATACATCAGAAAACATTTTATGTTTAGTAATGATAACGAATACAAAGTTAATAATTTATTTACAATTCTTACTGCACTATGCAGATTACATCCATTATCTTTGCAAAACTCCATGAAATAGATACTAATATTATTTTATTTATGGATTTATGAGCTAGGTTCAAAGGAGTTAAAATTTACTTACTTCAGGACACTTTGGTGCCTGGATTTGAACCTGGTTTGCTGTTGTATATTTTTACCAACTGATATGTAATCTTGATACAAGGGAAAAAAACTCTTAACCTAATTAAAGGCACATTAGTAAGTACACCAAGCTGAAACTCTGCTAGGAAGGCCCTTGACTGTCTCTGCTTCCCGCAATATCCCCGGATTGTAGCACAAGTTGCCTCACCTCATAAGGGCTCATTGAATATTTGTGGAATGAATTAATGTTCAAAATGCCTTAAAGAAACACATCTAGCTGCCTTCATGGAAGGTTCATGCAATTTGAATCTATGGATATTATATGGCATTGAAAGAGGCTTATGTAGTAAAGTTAATAAGAATTATAATAAGTAAAAGACATTAAATTCCAGGCTTAATTAAGTAGACTGAGCATTACCACCTAACTCCACATCAGCTAATAAGTAAAAAAGAACAACCCAAATTAAATTAATCCAATTTTCCTAAATGTCAATCCAGGTTAAGGGCCAGACTTTTACTTAACATTCAACTTTATTTTCTCCCTGCCGAGTTTTAAAGAGCCCTCTTGCAGCTCTTATGTTTCTAACTGCTGAGATGCCAGATACCGGCTAAAGACCTATCTGCAGTTGGGAGAGAAATGCGTTTAAGATCCAGTGTGAAGTCAAAGAAAGACAGGGACAGGCCAAAGAAAAAAGAACTTTTAACTCTTCTTCCATCATTTTTATCATCACTAATGATGAATCATTATCAGTGGGTGACAGTGACAGAACCAATGGGTCAAAGGTTGATGTAATCCAAGTTCATCCTTTATTGGATTGAAAAACAGTAATGAAAGATGGAACTTAAATCAGATGCTATTTAGACTATCATTATAAGGACCATTTTGGAATTCCCCATCTATGTAATATTAACAGAACTTTTGTGATTCAGAAGGGAATCTGAATTGCTCTTGGACTCTTTGACCTCAGGGAGTAATCGAGCAAGACGGATTCTTTTAATTCAGTGGTTGCTTTATACAATGGAAAATCACTTAGGGCACAAGGTGCGTATCAGGCACCATCAACTTCTAACATGTCAGAAATTTGCACTTCAAATACGTATTTTTTAAATGACTGAATTTTCCAAAGCACATAATGTATTTCTCAAAAAGAAAGAAAGAAAGAAACCCTTGGCAGTTAAAATGATTTTGTTTCATACACATGTGTGAAATTGCTAGAAAATCTCGGATTTTCTGTAGTGTTGGGTCCTATTTAGTGTCATGTCAAATGTTTGCTCAATCAAATTTATCAAAGAGGCAATTCTAGAATGAAAAAGAAACTCAGTTCCTTAATTTTATGTGAAACCAAAGACTGTTGCTCTGTGTAACATGATAAAGAGGAGCTTCAGACAAACTGTTGCTGAGCAAGCTCTAGAAGATACCATTGCAAAGCAACACACAAGGGTTTCGCTGGTGGCTCAGATGATTAAAAGCAACACACTCACACACAAATGATGGATTTCAAGGTGATCAAGATTTACAGGTAATCATGCATTAGCAGTGGATGTACATGGTGAAGCCAGTGTTGATGGAAGAGAGATGTCTCCATCTATTTCATTTCAAATCTGAACATGGTAGGATTAGCCTCTCCTCCTAGTGATTTCTCATAATTTTCCAAGAATTCTAGATTTAGAAAAAAGGTTCCAGCAAAAACCAAACAAAGCTACATTTGAAGGAGAATGAAAGTAACTGTAGGACTGTATTCATGAACTGTGTTATTTAATCCTCATTGCTTTTCAATCAATCCACTGCATAAATTGTGGTCAGAGCATGAAGAGGCTGTTTTTTCATGAGTCATTATTTAGACTAAACATGGATTGTTAGGACTCAAGGATTTCTTTGACAATGTAGGAAAGTGAGTGAACCATTTCATTTCCTAATTTTTATTTCTTACATGACTATTCTAAGTGGTGTTGCATCTTCATAATTAATCACACTTGAAAGAAAGTGAAGTCACTCAGTCATGTGCGACTCTGTGCGACCCCATGGATAGTAACCTGCACCAAGCTCCTCCATCCATGGGATTTTCAAGGCAAGAGTACTGGAGTGGGTTGCCATTTCCTTCTCCAGGGAATCTCCCCAACCCAGGGATCGAGCCCAGGTCTCTCACATTGTAGACAGACGCCTTACTGTCTGAGCCACCACTTGAAAGACTGCTAAATGATTCAGTTGGCCTATTGAAGAAGGAAGAACCAGAAAAAAAGTATTCACTAAATGAACTTTTTGCTTTGTTTTTGAAGAAACAGATTTATTTTTTGTTTTCTCTGAATTGTTCTTTATTCCTGTATTTCTAAATCATATTTAAGTTAATACTCTAAGTTATAACAACCTAAGATCATGTATGACAACAAAAACAAATTCCAACTGTCAATGCAAATGAGCATGTCTATATAATCTAGAAAAGACAAAAGTTCTCCACATAAAAATTTAAGTTGTCTGATTTCATACATTTCTTTAAAATTGAATAATATAGTTTGAAGGTATTTGGTGGAGATTTTAGGAGGAAAAAAAATTTTTTCCAGGCCTTGTTTTAATTGTCAGTGATTCTGAAACTTTAGTATTTCTGTGAAAATTATTGACATTCTCAAAAGAAATATAAAATTGCATGATTTGGAAGAATAATGATTTCCTGTAAGATAATTAATGCATTTAACATAGTATATCCAATAATTTAGAAATAATACAGAGGCCCAGAGACATTAAAAACATGTCCAATGTCACACGTTTAGTTTATATTGAATCTTGGAGCAGAGCTTTGCTTTTCTGATTCACAATCTAGTGTTCTAAATGAACTTTTAAACATCAAGTTTATCCCTGGTTTTGCAGCATATAGTTTAAGAATGTTAATAAGTTGCTTCTGAAATGGAATAAACATGGCTTCCTCTTTCTATGAAACTGTTTCCACCTTTATGTATATAGATATTTAATTTATAAGACTCTTCCTAACCTTTACTTAGTATGGCTTTAATAGTCTTTAAATATGGTTAAAATAGTATGTTTTATATTATGACTTTTAACACAAATTTTTTTTAATTAAAAAAATAAACTTATAAAATCCTCAGAAGGTAATACTGGCATTTGAAGACTGGGAAATAAAACTGATTCATTCTGAACTCTTGAGAAAGCCCCCTTTGTTTATTTATACTTCTAGTTTTAGCAAGAAAATCTGAGCCCTGTGTTTGAGTGAGTTTCATCCAAGTGATGAAAAGTACAATTAATACTAATCCATTAGGCAAATTGTGACTTTTAGTCTCAAGTGTTAAGTCAATCCTATCATGATTTCCATTAAGTCCTTTAAAGAAAAGTATGATCGTGACTTCTTGAGATCTCTAGGGCCTTACTTTTTGAGAAGTGAAAGAGATCTTAGTCATTGTGCTTTTATATTTAGAATGATGTGACCTAACAATAGTGCTGTGGGAAAACTGCATTTTACAACTGAAAATGATGGGTTATTTTTTCAATAATTACAATAAACTTGCAGAGAAATTCTACACTGAATTTGATTATAAGCTGATAAATATCTTCCATTAGTGAATTAAATGATAGTGGAAACATGATTTTGTTCCTGTTTTGGTTACAGAGAAATCAAATATTTGCTACTTCAGGATCTTTTTATCACTTGCTAGTGACATTGGGAAATTGTTCTAGTGACTCCAAGGAATTTACAGGGAAACATGTCCTGTATTCTGGAAGTAAGTGACCCACTCTGATGGTCTTCTCAAGTAGTCCAGGGGTCTCGGTGATTTGTAGCGCATAAGTAGGTAGGTACCACTGACAGCTATCAGCGTTCCCAAGAGAAAAAGTCCTCCATTTATCACCTGTAAAAAGAGTAAGAACTTTCCTTTTATTTGTTCAGAGATTAAAATCTTGAAAATAGACTTCATTTTTAAACAGCATTGTTTACTTTCCTATTTATTCTTCAATGTGAAACAGATTTCATTGCATGACCACAAGGTGAAGTCCTGCAATGGCTGGTAATTTGAAGCTTCCTGCCTTTCTCACTCTCCTCTCTCTTCCCAGAAATTCCTGAATCCACATGTTCTGTATAAAGAATTCTTAGCATTCAGTCTTTGTCCAGCCACAAAGAAATCCACAATTGAAAAAAAAAAAGAACTATGAACTCTGTCTTGGAAGAAGCCAGAAGTGATTCAGTCATTGCTCAGACCCTGCATGAAGTGTCCCTAAGAAGATTGATGGGTCCAGTGAACCTCTGTGACTTGGAAGATGCACATTCAAAGATGCACCTTCACCATCTACAGTCTATCAACCATACAAGCCAAGGTGTCAAGCCTGGGTTGTGTGCATTCCCGTATCATCCTGGCCTCTAACATTACACCCATGGTCCTACATTTAACTGCCTTTTGCTATCTCTTTCCCCTTTGGACTTTTAGCTTTTTGAGGCAGGGACCTTATTTTATTCATCTCTGTATGAATAAATCTTGATTCATTACAATCTAGTCTCTATACAGCAAAGTAATCTTTCTGAAATCCACACCTGAGACTTCAAGTCTCCTTTGTCTTCCGATTTTCCTTAAAATAATATTCATGGTGTTTCAGGTCCTACTTGCTATTCCAGCTCCTTCTCTTGTCATTCTCGCACATATGAGCTTCTTCCAGCTCCACCGAATACTTGCCACTCTGAACGTCTGAGAGGTTTTTTCAACCTCCACCCTCCTTCCCCGAGTCTATGACCATTCCCCTCAAGGGCAGTGCCTCTCCACTGCAAGTATCCATTTCCTGTACTAATCTCTGAGCTATACAAAGGGTAGGGGCTGCCTCATGTTCATCACCATGCCTAGCTCAGTGTTTACGTACTAAATAGAACTATTTATTTAGTCAATGAAGTTGTAACATTTCCACAGTGGAAGATCAGGAATCTGAATCTCCATATATGGCATCTGTGAGTCGACTGCCCAAAATTAATGTGGTATAGCATTACATTGGAATTAGATTGTGTTTTATAAGTAATTTGACTTTGTCCTTTTTTTTATGTTAAAATCATAGAAATCTCAGTATTGGAGGGAATCTCATTGCAGTCCCATCTTAAGTCATTGACAATTACTACAATACTTAGATGTTTTTCTCAAAGAACAAATATAATTTTGTATTACTGGTTTTGTTTTTTTCAGAAATAGAATCATTTGTACTTGTTGTTCAGTTGCTAAGTTGTGCCTGACTCTTTGCGACCCCACGGACTGCAGCATACCAGGCTTCCCTGTCCGTCACTATCTCCAAGAGTTTGCTCAAACTAAAGTCCATTGAGTCAGTGATGCCATCCAACCATCTCACCCTCTGTCACTGTCTTCTCCTCCTACCCTCAATCTTTTCCAGCATCAGGGTCTTTTCTAATGAGTCAGCTTTTCACATCAGATGGCCAAAGTATTGGAGCTTCAGCTTCAGCAACAGGTCTTCCAAAGAATATTCAAACCAGTCAATCCTAAAGGATTTTGCCCAATTTTATAAGTTAAACCCATAGGAGTATTGCATGAAGAAAGTTAACTGCTAAATAAAAGTAAAAGGTCATGCTGCTAAAATAAAAAGTTTAGAAATGTCAGCATCAGTTTCTTTTTTGAATTTCTTCTCTTCAAGAGTTGCCTCTTCTTTGTAATTTTGTTCATTAGGGATTCTGTCACCTGTGTAGCCCAGGACATTTTTTATTGGAAGGCAAACACTTGGTGTCTGTTTCATTATTTCCATATTTGTCTGAGGTAAACATAACCATAACACTGTAAACTTCAACATATCAAATTACAAGTAAGTGTAACTTGTTCCCACCTTTTTCTGCCAGTACCAATGCAGCACGGCTTCATGGTATCTTATTCTGGAAAAGGTGACCTATAAAAGTTTAAAAAGTATTCTTAAGTATTTTATAATGACTAAACAGAAGATTAAAATGAGGAAGTGTCTTAAATCCAGACCTTACCATTGTATAAAGAGGAATAAAGGTAGATGGCATAATAGCATGAAGAAGTCTCTCTATGTTCTTTCGGAAGATGAACCACCTTGAGTTGACATGTGCTCGCATCTGTAATAATGTAAGGAGTCTCAAAGAAAATCTTTTAAAATGTACCTTTAATTGTTTACTACAACTTATTATCACTCTTCATTCCCATTCACCACAAAGCCAGATTCAGAGTAGTCAAATAAATTCTTGCTTCCTATCCATTTCAGTCATTTTCTTTTTAGCCAGTGTCACAGGACAGTAACTTGAAAAGGTATAGCAATTATGCAAAACCTGTTAGAACTCTATTTTGCTCGAGGGTCAATTCTATTTCAGCAAGTGTTTGCATGAATCTGTGAGTTGTCTGTGAGCCCAAAGATTTGATTAATTTCTGTTATTTCCTGGTCAGTTTGCAACATTATTTTGGCAAGAAGAGATCCGTTTAAAGCTATGCCTCTTGGTTTAGTCCATATTCAAGATAAATCTTATGTTATAATTGTCTTGTTTTAAAGACAAGGCAGGATATCTCAATGAGAATTCCAGAAGCTTACAGAAGCTTACCTTCACCACACATGAAAAAATTCTGCTTAAGTTGAAGTCTACTTTATTTATTTCTGTCTTCAGGAGAGATGGAAAACAGCTACACTCTTCCTAAAAATTTATCTTGTAAATTTTTTTCATTTGATTGAAAAACTATAACCATAATCATTTACCGTGAGTTTTCATGTGACTGGCTCAAAATGGAATTGTGGTTTTCTTCTGAGTATTAATCTACTGACTGTGAATTTCTTTGGTGTTAAGTATTTCTTTCAGTACAAAATCCCCCAAAGACTATTTAATGCTACTTTAAGTTCACAGCTTATAATGTTAAGAATGGGAAGGTTATTCAATGTCTCTTAAATTTTCCAAATATATTAACTCATATCAAAAATATTCTTTCATTAAAACAGTGTATTATTAACTCTACTAAATGTCTAAGGCTAGAGCTTATGAATGATCAGATATTGAAACCAGACACTTTTTCATTTTTGTTACCTTCTAAATGTCCCTGAAATACAGATGAAGAGGGTGTGTGGGGGTCATTATCACTGTCTCTGCCTTCATATTTCAACCATGTAAAAAGGAATGCTCTCTGTGTGTGTGTTTTCTTTTTGAACCTATTCTTACACAGCATGCATGAGATGGGGCTGGAACAAGGAAAAATTAAAGAATGTTTGTTAGAATATCAGTGCATGATCTTATTGAAAAGAACAAAACCTTCTCACTTACCTCTATGTAATTGTACATGGATAGGTCTGAAATTGCATGGTCATCTGGAATTCTAAGTCTTGAGAATTCTGGAAGACACATACCTAGAATCCAAGTTAAATAAGATGTCTTTCCCAAAACAGTCTGTAAAAAAAATGGGCTGAACTCTATACAGTTCAAATTAAATGGTGTATTCTCTACCAGTGTTCTCTCTAACCTTGTAAAGCTATGGACAACAAAGCTGTATGACCAACAATCCATGAATACTGAGCAATAACACATGGACATTTCCCATCACCTATAGTTTAATAAGACTTCCCTGTAGCTCAAACGGTAAAGAGTCTGCCTGCCATGCAGGAGACCAGGGTTCGATTCCTGGGTTGGGAAGCTCCTCTGGAGAAGGGAATGGCAATCCACTCCAGTATTCTTGCCTGGAGAATTCCATGGACAGAGAAGCCTGGTGGGCTACAGTCCATGGGGTTGCAGAGTTGGACACGACTGAGCAACTAACACACACATGCATAGTTTAACAAAGCTTATGATAAAGACTATGAAATATACTAGATTAGTAAATCATTATTTTTTAATTCACAGTTGGAAAGCAGTTCATATAAATGACTTTAAAGTGATTCCAAATCCTTAGATGTTGCTACTCTTCTTTTTGTTCTTCCTTGCTACCCCCATGTAAATTTGTTTCATTTGAACCTAAGTCACCTGTTTCTGTAGTGTGTGGTTATCACATTCACCTCACATGTGAAATGTCCCTGATTCTAAACCAGGTAGAAACAGTCTTCTCTTTGGGCTTCTCTGGTGGCTCAGACAGTAAAGAGTCTTCCTGCAATGCAGGAGACCTGGGATTGATCCCCGAGTCAGGAAGATCCCCTGGAGAAGGGAATGGCTATCTGCTTCAGTATTCTTACCTGGGAAATCCCATGGACGGAGGAGCCTGGAGGGCTATAGTTATGGGGTCACAAAAAATCAGACTTGACTGAGAAACTAACACTCACCTCAGCTCACCTTGTTAGCTTAAACATTAGCTTCTTCATTATTCTCTTATCTCTCAGAGGAAGGCCCCATGTTTTACTCATGTTTGAAAACTTAAACTGATATATGGTAAATACTGAATAAATATTTGATAAAGTAATGATTGATATAACTTCACAGGGCCAAACAACTCCCATTTTGGGGAAGCCATTTCTAAAGTCTGAGAGTGCACGTAAGTACAAGTCCCAGCTTCATCACTTTCTAGCTACTTGGCTTTGGGCAAGTTACTTAAGCTTAAATTTCCTCAGTTGTAAACCAGGCACAAGAATAGTACTTATGCCCCTTGTTTTTCATGAGATAATACATTAAAAAAAACCTTGCAAGATCCCCAACACATATTACATGTTCAGTGATCTTAGTTATTATTGTGATAATTAGTTTTATCTATCTCTTATAACTAAAACCAATATTGACAGTATGTTCTGCTATATAAGCTCTCAGTCTAACTCCACCATTGTCATCACATGCTAACTAATCACACAAGGGCTAAGAAGGGAGGAAAGAAAATGCCTCTGGATCCTGAGCATCTGAGTGAGATAACTGGGAAAGGAAGTAAGAAATCCAGAAGAAATTTACCCTAGAATACATAATCTTTTCAGATTCAGATACTATAGTGTTCACTGACACCCTATAACACTTAAAATTCTTTTTACTCTGAGCTTACTTTATTCCAGCCTTTTTTTTTTTTAACTTTTTTTTTTTTTTTTCTTGAGGGATAGGTGATGTACAATATCCCAGAAGGTGCCATGGTAAAGAATCCACCTGCCAATGCTGGAGACCCTAGAGATTGGGGTTGAGCCCAGGAGTAGGAAGTGGTGACCCACTTTGAAAGTCCACAGACAAAGGAGCCTGGCAGGCTGCAGTCCTTGGGGTTGCAAAAGAGTTGAACACTACTGAGCCCACACAAACAGTCACAGTCACATTACATGAGTTACAAGGGTATAACATAGTGATTCACAATTTTTAAAGGTTATACTCCATTTATAGTTATTATAAAATATTGGTTATATTCCCTGTGTTGTACAGTATATCCTTGTAGCTTATTTATTTTATACCTCATGGTTTGCCCCTCACCTTACCCTTTTACCCACTAGTAACCACTAGCTTGTATCTGTGAATCAGGCTTAAAAAAAAAAAAATGCTTTACACAAGTCATTTGATTTAACCTTCACAGCTTTCTGAAATTGGTACTATCCCCATTTTATTGATGGAAAAAAAATGAGACTTTAAAAAGATAAAGTGACTTGTTCAAGGTCACAGGGCTAATAAGTTAGCAAGTCAAGACAGGAATCTGGAGAAAACAAGAAGGCAGAGGTGTAGGTAGACATGGAGTACAACTCTCTCCAAGAATACATCAGGAATGCACCTTCAGACACAGAAGTGCATGCAGAACACCAGCTGAGAGTGGACAGGAGTACCTGACCAAAGGAAAAGAGTATATAGAATCACGCAAGACTTGGCAGGATGAAGGAACTAGGGGAAAAAACAGGAGTGTTAGTAGGACTGGACCTGCCCTCAGTGGGTGGGGTCACTGAAGCAGGGGTCCGATCCCCACATCGGGGCAATTGTCTGAGTCAAAGGAGAAACATTTAAGGCTGAGAGTGAAACAGCTGATCTGTGGCAGCTGAAATGGAATGAGCATCAGACAGTCCTTGCTGCAGCCATACATACCTCGGAGAAGGACACAGGTCTCCTGCAAGGTGCAGTGTCTGGGAGCTGAAGTTTAGGGATTGTGGAGCAATCCCAGGGTGAGGGCTACTGTTGACTGTGGAAAGACAGATCAAGGGGATATGAGGGAGGAAACTGTGGTGGGAAATGCCTGTGGAGGAAAGCCAGGCAGCAATGGAAGCAAGGCAATACTGCTGTGTCACACGTAGGGTGCGGAGCCATCACCACAGCCTCTCTCTCTCCACACACCAGCATCAGCAGCTGAACAATAGAGAGGCTGGCCCATCAAACGCCTGACGCACTGAACTACAGAGCAGAACCCCACCCAAGGTGCTCCTTTAAGTGACTGATGTGCCTCTGATCTACAGAGTAGGACCCCAGCCACAGGGGCCCCTCTATGTGCCTGATGCATGGAACAACAGAGAAGGACCCCAGGCAAGGGAGCCCTCTAAGTGCCTGAATGGACAGAGCAACAGAGAAAGACTGGCCAAAGAGGCCTACTGATCATCAGCTACTAGAGGCTCGAAACAAGACTGTTAGGGCCATAACTCCTATGGTGGAGGCAGTCCATGTTCCTGCACACTTGGTGCTGCCAGGGTCCCCACAAGCCAAGCAGCTGCACCACCTTCACACTCAACTCTCACTGGGGCAGAACTGCCACAGGCAAAAAAGTCTTGCGCAGGGTCGCTTCGGTTGTGTCTGAGTCTTTGCGACCCTGTAGACTGTGGCCTTGGCACCCCACTCCAGCACTCTTGCCTGGAAAATCCCATGGACAGAGGAGCCTGGTAGGCTGCAGGCCATGGGGTCGCTAAGAGTCGGACACGACTGAGCGACTTCACTTTCAATTTCACTTTCATGCATTGGAGAAGGAAATGGCAACCCACTCCAGTGTTCTTGCCTGGAGAATCCCAGGGATGGGGGAGCCTGGTGGGCTGCCGTCTATGGGGTCACACAGAGTCGGAAACGACTGAAGTGACTTAGCAGCAGCAGCAGACTGTGGCCTGTCAGGCTTCTCTGTCAGGGAGTGGGGTTCTTCAGGCAATATTGGAGCGTATTGGCCAATACTGGTTGCCATACCCTTCTAGAGCACTATATTTCCTGCTGTCCTAGCTGCCAACTCCCCTGAGTACCTGGTGCTGCCAGAACCCCTGTGACCCAAGCAGATGCACCACCTCCAAACATGGTCCTCACAGGGGCAAACCCAAGTCCTCCAGGGAAGCCTCAGGAGCAAACCCCAGTGGATGACCCACATACAGAGGTGATAATAAAACCACAATTGAAACCCAGGGGCAGTGTGGCTAAGGAAGAAGACCCAAAACCTTCCCACCCGGTGTACAAGCTGCAGATTAAATCCACACGATCAACTGGACAGAATCTGTGTCTATGGAATATACAAAAGGTCACTGAGAGTGCCCACAAAAGAAAATGCACTAGTTCTGATAGCTGTGGTCATTGGAGGCAAGAACACATAGGAGCAGGACCAGATTAGAATCTGAGCTTCCCCCAAAGCAGGTCCAGAGATGAGCACAGTGTTGGAGGGCATCCTAGGGAGGTGAGGTGGACTGTGACTCCCAGTGAGGGAAAGGACTCTGACAGCAGTAACTCAAGAAAAACATTTATTATTCTTATGTTTTAACTTGTTGTGTAGATTCTTTTGGATCTTTTTTCTTTGTTTTTCCTCCCCACGCCCCGACCCGCCCTCCCGCCCCCCCCCCCCCCACCGACTCCCCGACCCACTGCTTCTGTTGTAGTTGTCAACTGGCACTATGAAATCTAATTAAGCTTTTGAGATTTTTTTTTTCTTTTTCTATGTCACATTTTTTATTGTTGTTATAAACCTCTGCCTCTACATTGGGCTTTTGCAGTTCTGTGGAGTTCCTCCCTCTTTTTCTCTTTTCTCTTCTTTTTAATTTTAATTTTTTAAACCTATTATTATTTTTTCTACATTTATTCCTTTGTTTGCTTTTCCTACTATTCTTTTCCCCTTGCAGTTAATCTTGAATGTATATAAGTCTTCTTTATATAACTCTATTTAACTTTGCATATCTATTCTTTCTTTCTTTTCTTTCTTTCCTTTCCTCTCAACATATTTGTTAGTTTTATTGCTTTATTCCCCAATTGGCACCTTGCCTTAGTTTTGTTTTCCAGTTTGTGCTTTAGTTAGTTTTGTTCTCGTAGATATAATTTTTTATTTCCTTTGTTTGCTGGGTCAATCTACTCTATTTTTGTTCAACTGTTTTGACTTTGCTTATGGGTGTATTTGTATATGTGTATATTCTATTATTTTAATTATTATTTGCCTGATTTTTTAACTGCCATTTGTCTGGGATTCATCTTTGGTTTCTTGTTTTCAGATATTTGCTTTAATCTCAATTAATGCCATAACAAACCACTTGTGGAAACTTTATTCCTGACCAGAGATCAAGCATTGAGCCTTTGGAGTGGGAGCACTGACTTCAAAACACTAGACTACCAGAGAACTAACACTAGGAAGTATCAACTAGTGAGAATTCACACAAAGGAAACCACTTGAATACACTACGAAGCATCACCCAACCCCCAGGAGCATCCTGTGCAGGACACCTCACCTAAACAGCACACAAAACAAAAGTACACACCCCACCATCAGCAGACAGGATTACCATCTCACTCAGCCTTGCCCATCAGAGGAAAAACAAACAAACAAACAAATCTCGCCCTATACAAAGCTTACACAAACCAATGGACCAACCTTAGGAGGGCAGAAACCAAAAGGAAGAAAGAATTAAACCTTGAAACCTGGGAAAAGGAGACCTCAAACTCAATACCTTAAAAAAAAATAATGAAAAGGCAGAGAAATGCTATACAAATGAAGGAACAAACTAGAAACACAGAAATTCAAATAAATGAAGAGGAAATAGGCAAACTACCTGGAAAAGGATTCAGAATAATGATAGTAAAGATGATCAAACACTTTGAAAACAAAATGGAGAAAATGCAAGAATCAATTAACAAAGACCTAGAAGAATTAAAGAATAAACATATAGAGACAAACAACACAATTACATAAATTAAAAATACTCTACATTTGACATTTGACATTGAAGTCGCTCAGTCGCGTCCAACTGTTTGCGACCCCATGGACTGTAGCCTACCAGGCTCCTCTGTCCATGGAATTTTCCAGGCAAGAGTACTGGAGTGGGTTGCCATTTCCTAGAAGGAATCAATAGCAGAATATCTGAAGCAGAAGAATGAATCAGTGAGTTGGAAGATAAAATGGTGGAAATAACTTCTGAAGAGAAGAATAAAGTAAAAAGAAAGAAAAGAACTGAGGATAGTCTCAGAGACCTCTGGGAAAATATCAAACGCACCAACATTAATATTACAGGGGTCCCAGAAGAAGAAGAGAGAAAGAAAGAGTATGAGAACATTTTTTAAGAGATTATAGTTGAAAATTTCCCCAACATGGCAAAGGAAATAGTCAATCAAGTCCAAGAGGCACAAAGAGTCCCATATAGGATAAACCCAAGGAGAAACACCCCAGACATATACTAATCAAACTAACAAGACTAAACACAAAGAAAGTATATTAAAATCAACATAGGAGAAGCAACAAGTAACATACAAGGGAAACCCCATATACTTAACAGCTGATCTTTCAGCAGAAACTCTGCAGGCCAGAAGGGAATGGCAGGATATATTTAAAGTATTGAAAGGGAAAAATCTACAACCAAGATTACAGTACCCATCAAGGATCTTATTCAGAATTAATGGAGAAATAAAAAGCTTTTCAGACAAGCAAAAGTTAAGAGAATTCAGTACCACCAAACCAGCTTTACAACAATATTAAAGGGACTTATATAGTTAAGAAATACAAGAAAAGAAAAAAGATCTACAAAATAAACCCCAAAAAATTAAGAAAATGGCAATAGGAACATATATATCAATAATTACTTTAAATGTAAATGGATTAAATGCTTCAACCAAAAGACACAGATTGGCTGAGTGGATACAAAAACAAGACCCATATATATGCTGTCTACAAGAAACTCACTTCAGACCTAAAAACACATAGACTGAAAGTGAAAGGATGGAAAAATATATTCCATGCAAAAGGGAAGCAAAAGAAACCTGGAGTAGCAGTCCTCATATCAGACAAAATAGACCTTAAAATAAGGAAGATTTCAAGAGATAAGGAAGGACACCACATAATGATCAGGGGATCAATCCAAGAGAAAAATGTGATGATTGTAAATATCTATGCACCCAACATAGGAGCACCTCAATACATAAGACAAACACTAATAGACATAAAAGGAGAAATTAATAGTAACACAATATTAGCAGGAGACTTTAACACCCCACTCACACCAATGGACAAACCAAACAAACAAACAAACAGAAAATTAATAAGGAAACACAAGTCTTAAATGATACATTAGATGAGCTGTATCTCATTGATATCTTTAGGACATTCCATCCAAATGCAGAAGGCTATACCTTCTTCTTAAGTGCACATGAAACATTCTCCAGGATAGACCACATCTTGGGTCACAAATCAAACCTCACTAAATTTAAGAAAATTGAAGTTGTATCAAGCATCTTCTCTGATTACAGTGCTATGAGATGAGATATCAATTACAAGAAAAAAACTGTAAGAAACAAACACATAGAGATTAAACAACATGTTTCTAAATAACCAACAGGTTACTTAAGAAATCAAAAGGGAAATAAAAAAATTTCTAGAAACAAATGACAATGAAAACATGACAACTCAAAACCTATGGGATGCAGCAAAAGCAGTTCTAAGAGGGAAGTTTATAGCAATACAAGCCTACCTCAAGAAAGAAGAAAAACATTGAATAGACAACCTAACTTTACACTAAAACAACTAGAAAAGAAGAATTAAAAAAAAAAACAACATTAGAAGAAGAAATCATGAAGATCCAAGCAGAAATAAATGAAAAAGAAATGAAAGAAACAACAGTAAAAATTAATAAAACTGAAAGCTGGTTCTTTGAGAAGATAAACAAAATTGCCAAACCTTTAGCCAGACTCATCAAGAAAAAAAGAGAGAAGAATCAAATCAACAAAATTGGAAATGAAAAGGGAGAGGTTACAACAGACAATGCAGAAATACAAAGGATTATAAGAGACTATTAGGAACAACTATATGGCAATAAAATGGATAACCTGGAAGAAATGGACAGATTCTTAGAAAAGTTCAATCTTCACGACTGAACCAGGAAGAAATAGAAACTATGAAAAACTCAATTGCAAACACTGAAATGAAAGCTGTGATAAAAAAAAATCTCCCAAAAAACAAAAGCCCAGGACAAGATGGCTGCACAGGAGAATTCTATCAAACATTTAGAGAAGAGCTAATGCCTATCCTTCTAAAACTCTTTCAAAAAATTTCAGAGGGAGGAACACTTCCAAACTCATTCCATGAGGCCACCATCACCCTAATATCAAAACCAGACAAAGACAACACACAAAAAGAAAACTACATGCCAATATCACTGATGAACATAGATACAAAAATCCTCAGCAAACTTTTAGCAAACAGAATTTAGCAACATCAAAAAGCTCATACACCATGATCAAGTTGGGTTTATTCCAGGGATGCAAGGATTCTTCAATATATGCAAATCAATCAATGTGGTACACCATGTTAACAAATTGAAAGATAAAAACTATATGATAATCTCAACAGATGCAGAAAAAAGACTTTGACAAAATTCAGCACCCATTGCCGATTAAAACTCCTCAAAAAAATGGGCATAGAAGGAATCCACCTCAACACAGTAAAGGCCATATATGATAAATCTACAGCAAAAATTATTCTCAATGGTGAAAAACTGAAAGCATTCCCCCTAAGATCAGGAACAAGACAAGGGCGTCCACTTTCACTGCTATTATTCAACATAGTTCTGGAAGTCCTAGCTACAGCCATCAGAGAAGAAAAAGAAATAAAAAGAATTCAGATTGGAAAAGAAGAAGCAAAGCTCTCACTGTTTGCAGATGACATGATACTGTACATAGAAAACCCTAAAGATAGTATCATAAAATTACTAGAGCTAATCAGTGAATTTAACAAAGTTGCAGGATACAAAATCAATACACAGATATCATTTGCATTTCTATATACTAACAACAAAAAATCAGAAAGAGAAACTAAGGAATCAACCCCATTCACCACTGCAACTTGAAGAATTAAATATCTAGGAATAAACTTATCTAAGGAGACAAAAGAACTGTACACATAAAATTAAAACACACTAATGAAAGAAATCAAAGACAAGATAAACAGATGGACAGATATTCCATGTTCCTTGTTAGGAAGAATCAATATTGTGAAAATGACTATATTACCAAATACAATCTACATGTTCAGTGTGATCCCTATGAAGTTACCAAAGGCATTTTTCACAGAACTAGAACAAAAAATTTCACAATTCATATGGAAACACAAAAGTCCCCAAGTAGCCAAAGCAATCTTGAGAAAGAAGAATGGACCTGGGAGGATTCAACCTTCCTGACTTCAGATTATACTGCAAAGCTACCATCATCAAGACAGCATGGTACTGGCACAAAAACAGAAATATAGACGAATGGAACAAAATAGAAAGGTAAGAAATAAACCCATGCACCTATGGGTACCTTATATTTGACAGAGGAGGCAAGAATATACAATGGGGCAAAGACAGCCTCTTCAATAAATGGTTCTGGGAAAAACTGGACAGCTACATGTGAAAGAATGAAATTAGAACACTTCCTAACACCATACACAAAGGTAAACTCAAAATGGATTAAAGACCTAAAGATAAGACCAGAAACTATAAAACTCTTAGGGGAAAACATAGGCAGAACACTCAATGACATAAATCAAAGCAAGATCCTCTATGACCCACGTCCTAGAATAGCGGAAATAAAAACAAAAGTAAACAAGTGGGACCTGATTAAACTTAAAGGCTTTTGCAAAGTAAAGGAAACCACAAGCAAGGTGAAAAGACAACCCTCTGAATGCGAGAAAGTAATAGCAAATGAAACAACTGACAAAGGATTAATTCCCAAAATACACAAGCAGCTCATACAACTCAATACCAGAAAAACAAACAACCCAATCAAAAAGTGGGAGAAAGACTTAAACAGACATTCTTCCAAAGAAGACATATAGATGGTTAACAAACAGGTGAAAAGATGCTCAACATCGCTTACTATTAGAGAAATGCAAATCAAAACTATAATGCGATATCACCTCACTCCAGTCAGAATGACCATCATCAAAAAGTCTACAAACAATAAATGCTGGAGAGGGTGTGGAGAAAAGGGAATGCTTTTGCACTGTTGGTGGGAATGTAAATTGATACAGCCACTATGGAAGACGGTATGGAGATTCCTTTTAAAATTAGGATAAAACCACCATATGATCCAGCAATCCCACTCCTAGACATATATCCTGAGGAAACCAAAATTGGAAAAGACACATGTATCCCATTGTTCATTACAGCTCTATTTACAATAGCCAGAACATGGAACAACCTAGATGTCCATCTACAGATGAATGGATCAAGAAGTTGTGGTACATATACACAATGGGGTATTACTCAGCCATAAAAAGGAATACATTTGAGTCAGTTTTGATGAGGTGGATGAACCTAGAACCTATTATACAGAGTGAAGTGAGTCAGAAAGAGAAATAAATATCATATTCTAACATATATACATAATCTAGAAAAATGGTACTGAAGAATTTATTAACAGGGCAGCAGTGGAGAAACAGACATAGAGAATAGATTTATGGACATGGGAAGAGGGAAGGAGAGGGTGAGATGTATGGAAAGAGTAACATAGAAACTTACACTACCGTATATAAAATAGACAGCCAATGGGAATTTGCTGTATGGCTCAGGAAACTCAAACGGGGCTCTGTATCAATCTAGAGGGGTGGGATGGAGTGGGAGATGAGAGGGAGGTTCAAAAGGGAGGAAATATATGTATACCTATGGCTGATTCATGTTGAGGTTTGACAGAAAACAGCAGAATTCTGTAAAGCAATGATCCTCTAATAAAAAAAGAAATTAAAAGAAAAAAGGCTGGAATCTGGGTGTAGATTCAAAACTGGTTCTCTAAGTAGTCTCTCATCTGCCACAGGTTTAATTTCAGAGGTGACCTTTGAGAGCATGTGGAGCTGAGAAGCAGTAAAAGTTACCCAGTTCTATTGTTTTCAATTTCTTTTACAGATGAAAATCATGTACATTTAACTTATTTTCAGAGTTATATATAAAAATTAAAAACTTCAATACTTGTAAAATTATTTGTGGAATTCATTTTAATCAAAAGGTAAATGGAACTATTATATGCAAACTTTGACAAAGCAAAAAACAAGAAAATGCTGGAGCTTCCAAAGGTGGTCTGAGGGCAAGCTGTAGGGGATATAGGCATGGGTGTTAACTAGACTGAGTGGGAGATAAAGGGGTATGTGTGCATGCTAAGTAGGTTCAGTTGTGTCTGACCCCATGGACTGTAGCCTCGCCAGGCTCCTCTGTCCATGGAGTTCTCCAGGCAAGAATACTGGAGTGGGCAGCCATTCCCTTCTCCAGGGTCTTACTGACCCACGGATCAAACCAGGGTCTCCTGCATTGCAGGTGGATTTTTTTGCCATCCGAGCCATCAGGGAAGCCCAGAAAGGAGTACACCTTCACCAAACTTTGGTACACAGAAATTTTTTTCTTGGTATAGACCTCCATGTAAAAACTTAAACTATCTTTTCCTCTTTGGGTGTTTCTTGTCTGCAATGAGTAACAACAGTGGCATAGAGTGTTAAAAGAAAAAATTATAATTCTGATTAGGAAATCTAATTCATGATTTGAAATCTTTCAGGATCAGAAACAGGTGTACAATTAATCAGCAAGATTAATCCATGTCCCACGGAGAAATTTTACTTACTAAAATCATTATTGAATTTATCCATTAATTCATCAAATACCAAGCAGTCTTCAAAGCCCTAAAACAAGAAAAAATGGGGAAAAATGAACTAAAATAATAAATACTTTGTTTAGCTATTTTGAATAGACTTCTCATTGGTGGTATAACTCACAGGATATTTGTACCCTAAACCAGTACGTAACAGCTGAATAGTCACACTTGGTATTGAATTCTGATTAAAAATGCCATTAACAGCATGTTTGATGGTTTTGTCTTTGCCCAGTTTATTCATTTATATCTATCAATTCAGTTCAATTCAATTCATTTCAGTCTCTCAGTCGTGTCCGACTCTTTGTGACCCCATGGACTGCAGCACGCCAGGTCTCCCCGTTCCTCATCAACACTCAGAGTTTACTCAAATTCACGTCCATTGAGCTGGTGATGCCATCCAGCCAACTCACCCTCTGTCATCCCCTTCTCCTCCTGCCTTCAATCTTTCTCAGCATCAGGGTCTTTTCCAATGAGTCAGTTCTTTGCCTCAGGTGGCCAAAGTATTGGAACTTCAGCTTCAGCATCAGTCCTTCCAATGAATATTCAGGACTGATTTCCTTTAGGATGGACTGGTTGGATCTCCTTGCTGTCCAAGGGACTCTCAAGAGTCTTCTCCAACACCACAGTTCAAAAGCATCAATTCTTCGGTGCTCAGTTTTCTTTATAGTCCTACTCTCACATCCATATGTGACTACTGGAAAAACCATAGCTTTGACTAGACAGATCTTTGTTGGTAAAGTAATGTCTCTGCTTTTTAAAAAGCTGTCTAGGTTGGTCATAGCTCTTCTTCCAAGGAGCAAGTGTCTTTTAAAATCATGGCTGCAGTCACTATCTGCAGTGATTTTGGAGTCCAAAAAAAATAAAGTCTCTCACTGTTTCCACTGTTTCCCCATCTATTTGCCATGAAGTGATGGGACTGGATGCCATGATCTTCATTTTCTGAATGTTGAGTTTTAAGCCAACTTTTCACTCTCCTCTTTCACTTTCATCAAGAGGCTCTTCTTTGCTTTCTGCCATAAATGTGATGTCATCTGCATATCTGAGGTTATTGATATTTCTCCCAGCAATCTTGATTCCAGCTTGTGCTTCTTCCAGCCCTGTGTTTCTCATGATGTACTCTGTATATAAGTTAAATAAGCAGGGTGACAACATACAGCCTTGACGTACTCCTTTCTTGATTTGCAACCATGTTGTTTCATATCCAGTTCTAACTGTTGCTTCCTGAACTGCATACAAATTTCTCAAGAGGCAGGTCAGGTGGTCTGGTATTCCCATCTCTTTAAGAATTTTCCACAGTTTATTGTGATCCACACAGTCAAGGGCTTTGGCATAGTCAATAAAGCACAAGTAGATGTTTTTCTGGAACTCTCTTGCTTTTTCAATGATCCAATGGATGTTGGCAATTTGATCTCTGGTTCCTCTGCCTTTTCTAAATCCAGCGGGAAGTTCATGGTTCACATACGGTTGAAGCCTGGCTTGGAGGATTTTGAGCATTACTTTTCTAGCATGTGAGATGAGTGCAAGTGTGTGGTAGTATATGTAGATATAGATATAAATTTAGAATATCAAAATTTTAGATTAACTTGTAATTTTGACAATTCTGTTGCTTCTTAAAGAAGCAAAAATTATTATATTGTTCTACCATGAGCATTAGAATAATATTTAAACTATTTAGGCATTTAAGATTCACATTTAGAGCAATTTAATGACAGCATAGAACTCTCATATGAACTCATTTCCCATAAGTCAAAATTAAAGCAAATTTCTAATCAACAAATCCACAAAATTAGTAAGATACTCTGCTAAGTGCAGTAGAGAGAATAAAATAGAAAGCTATGTTTCCTGTATTCTAGGAAATTAAACTATGGTTTTAAGATCATATATAAATATGTAAAGGTTAAAAAATAAAATATTTCTATATCAATTACACATATCAATATTATACCAGAGGCAAATAAATTTGTCGATTATATAGGCTGTTAATGCTATAGGAATATAGAGATAAGAGATATCATATAGTGATGAGATAATAGTCTTAAATTCTTTAATTAATTCATTTATTCCTGGAGAATTCCTATGAGATGGGTCTTATTAAAATCTGAATTTTGGGGGGAGGGAGGCTCAAGAAGAAAGGGATATATATGTAATTATGGCTGATTTGTATTGACTACCACAGCATTGTAAAGCAATTATTGTCTAGACAAACAATTATTTTATGTGGATAAAATAAACATAAATTTATTTTGGGGATCCCACCTCCCCAAAAAACGTTTAAAAAAAAAGAAATAATAAAGCAAAAAGTATTAAAAATAAAAAATCTGAATTTTACAAATAAGGAGTAAAATTAGTTGTGTGAAAATATATTCTAATAAATCATGAAGGCAGGCTTTGAACAAAGGAGCTCTAATGCCAGAGTCCACACATGTATCCACTGCTAAAATTGATGTGTTTTTTAGTTTAAAAAAAAATTGGAGTATAGCTGACTTACAATATTTTATTTGTTTCAGATATACAACTTAGTGATTTGATATTTTTATAGATTATACTTCATACAAAGTTACAAAATATAGGCTATATACTATGTACTGTATATTATTACAGTTTGTACCTCATAATCCCCTTTTTCTTTCTTGCCTCTCCCCCTCCCCTTCTACCCACTGGTAACCACTAGTTTGTTCTCTGTATCTGTGAGTCTGTTTCTGTTTTGTTATATTCATTTATTTGCTTTATATTTTAGATTCCCCATATAAATGAAAACAAACAGAATTTGTCTTTCTTTGTCTGACTTATTTCACTAACCGTTATACTATACAGGTTCATCCATGTTGCTGCAAATGGCAAAATTTCGTTCTTTCTTATGGTTGAATAATACTCTATTGTATATACATACCACTACTTTTTATCCATTCATTTTTAATGGACACTTAGGTTGTTTCCACATCTTGGCTACTGTAAATAATGCTGCTATGAACATGGGGTGCATATACCTTTTTGAAGCAGCATTTTCATTTTCTTTGGATATATACTATGAGTGGAATTACTGGATCATGTGGTAGTTCAGGTTTTAATTTTTGAGGAACCTCCATACTGCTTGCCATAGAAGTTGCAACAATTTACATTCCCACAAACAGGGTACTAGAATTCCTCTCTTCTATATCCTTGACACACATTTGTCATTGTCTTTTTAATGATAGCCATTCTAGCAAATATGAGGTGATATCTCATGGTGGTTTTGATTTGCATTTCCCTAATGAACAGTGAATGGCAACCCACTCCAGTACTTTTGCCTGGACCCATGGACAGAGGAGCCTGGTGGGCTGCAGTCCATGGGGTCCTGAAGAGTCGGACACGACTGGGCGACTTCACTTTCACTTTTCACTTTCACGCATTGGAGAAGGAAATAGCAACCCACTCCAGTGCTCTTGCCTGGAGAATCCCAGGGATGGGGGAGCCTGGTGGGCTGCCGTCTCTGGGGTCGCACAGAGTTGGACACGACTGAAGCGACTTAGCAGCAGCAGCAGTGAACAGTGATGTTGAACATTTTTTCATATGCCTGTTGGCTATCTGTATGTCTTCTCCGGAAAAATTCCTATTCAGTTCTTCCGCCCATTTTTGAGATCCGGTTGTTTGTTTCCTTGACATTGAGTTATATGAGTTTAATATATTTTTGGATATCAACCCCTTATCAGACATTACATCTGCAAAGACCAAGTTATTCAAATGCAGCTAATTTTGTTCTTTTTGGATTTGATTAAGGTCTCCCATTCAGTAGGTTGCATCTTCCATTTGTTGATGGTTTCCTACAATTTTGTTTAATTTTCTCTTGTTGTTGTTCAGTCACGTCTCACTCTTTGTGACCCCATGGACTGTAGCACACCAGGCGTCCTTGTCCTTCACTATCTCCCGGAGTTTGCTCAGACTCATGTCCACTGAGTTGATGATGCTATCCAATCATCTCATCCTCTGTCACCCACTTCTCCTCCTGCTCTCAATCTGTCCAAGAATCAGGGTCTTTTCCAATGAGTCAGTTCTTCGCATCAGGTGGCCAAAGTATTGGAACTTCAACTTCAGCATCAGTCCTTCCAATGAATATTCAGGGTTGATTTTCTTTAGAATTGACTGGTTGGATCTCCTTGATGTCCCAGGGACTCTCAAGAGTCTTCTCCAGCTTTCACCATCTCTATGAAATTATGTGAAAGTTACCTGTCCTGGTCTTGAAGGTATGTTCTGTGATGTCCTATTCAGTCTGCATGTGCTAGTGGCTTTGGTGGGAGAGCATATCTGAAGTGAGCATGGGCCACACTTTTCCTTAGGCTGTGGTGGCAACCACCCCCTTGGTGAGAGACAGGACTCGTTTCAGAGGGCCTAAAGCCAGATTCAGGTGCAGCCAGGACTTCTCCTTGGGAGAAGGCAGGAAGGGAGGAAGTAAGCTCAGGGTCCTCCTGCTCTACTAACTTGATCCCACCTCCCATTATGTTTTGTAAAACAAAATATTTACCACTAATTAGATGAAAATATAATTGATTATACTCACACATTATTTATTCTTGGACTATATTCCTAAACCAAAACAATAAGACTATGGTTATAAAACTATAATATTAGTAATCAAACACACATGCACATAAAATAATTGTTTGTCTAGACAATTATTTTAGAATTCCTTAAATTAACATTCACTATTTGAACAGTATTCCTTTCCTGATATATTGTTCTGGCCAGAATGGTAAAATTTCCATGGAAGCAGTAATATTCAATGTCTAGTCTGTTTTATCATTCTATTTAACTCTATTAATTGTGTTTTCCTTTCCTGTGGAATGAAAAAACAGAGGGGGGAAGAAAAGATAATTTGGGATATTTTTCTTTCTTCTTTTTTAATTTTTGGCTGCACCCCATGGCTTGTGGGACTTTAGTTCTTGGATCAGGGGTCAAGCCCATGCCCCCTGCATTGGAAGGTGGAGTCTTAACCACTGGACCATCAGGGATGTCCCTGGGATATTTTTCTTTGTTGATACTAACATTATAATCTCAAGAAAAAATTTACTTTAAAAATGACGTCTTGGAGACTTCCCTGATGGTCCAGTGGCTAAGACTCCATGCTCCCAACACAGGGGGCTTGGGTTCAATCCCTGGTCAGGGAACTAGATCTCACACGCCGTGACTAAGAATTCGCATTTCACAACTAAGACCTGGCACAGCCAAAGAAATAAATACTTAAAAAAATTAAGCCTTGAATTTCTGACAGTCAAGTTCCTAAATTTCAAGTTATCAATACATTTTCTAACTGAACAGAAAACTATGTTATGCTTTATGCTTTTTTATACATTAAGTGTCTGGATCAAGTAAGCCAAGAATTGACTATACATAGAGATCAATCTAGTTAAATAGCTGGTGGGGTTGTTGAATTGATTGTTTTCTCAGAGATTATGTGGGGATAGTTTTAACCTTTTCTTTTTTTTTTTAAGCTTTTTTAATTGAGATGGGCCCAGAAAAGTTTGAGGGACTCACCTACTGAAAAAGAACTTACCGCATTCATTCCTTGCCCAAAAAAGGGCACGATGGCATGGGCAGCATCTCCCATCAACAAACAATGTGATTTAAAGTGAAAAGAAGAGCATTTAACGGATATCATAGACTGGGCGGGCAACAGAAAGAAATCTTGTACCAGGGCTTGCCTTCAGAAGAAAACAATCAAAATGTAAAAATGTTAAGCTGGGTATTAAATACTGCATAGTTCTTTCAGATTTATTGGCTTTGTCAACATAATATTTCATTGAAAAATACATGAGAATGCCAGGAAGAAAACAGCTGAAGTTTCCATTGTTCCAAATTCCATTGTTCTAATTACATTCTTAATTTGAAACAATGTTAATCATATCCAAAAAGAACAAGAGTAGCTGAATTTGGATAATTTTAAATATGCCTGTGTTATATGTCAGGAAAATTTCATTATCTAGCACATAAATCACACAATTTTCAGCTATGTTGGTATATTTCAGGTTTCCTTGGAAAAAATTGAGATGCAGTTGTGCATGTTATTAACACTCAACAAACCAAAATTAAGTTAAGTGAGTCCATGTGTATCTGGAAATGAACAACTGGAATCAAGCTAGTATTGCTCAAGTATCTACAAAGGTTTTGTGGGCGCTATAGGTGGAGAAGTACTATGAACATTTATCATGTGTACTTGCTCAGTCATGTCTGACTCTTCGTGACTCTATGGACTGTAGCCTGCCAGACTCTTCTGTCTGTGGAATTTTCCAGGCAATAATACTGGAGCGGGTTGCCATTTCCTCCTCCAGGGGATCTTCCCGACCCAGTGACTGAACCTATGTCTCTGGCATCTCCTGCACTGGTAGGTGGATTCTTTACCACTGAGCCATCTGGGAATCCTGTGTACATACACTAGATGATATTACATCTAGTGAGAGAGGCAAGAAATAGCCAGAGAACAAGTTCCAAAAGTATCTAAGGGCTAAATTTTGGCATGAGAGATTTCCATTCAATGCCAGAGAAGGAGAAACCAACATAGCATTTGAATTGATATGCAGGAAAGGATGAGAACTGACAATTTTAAAAAAGATCTGCTATGACTTGGCAGTGGGCTATCCCTTTTACATAATTAACTCATTTAATTTTCAAAATTGCCCTAAAAGTAAGGCATCCTGATGTCTATTTTAGTGATGAAAAATCTGAGACCCAAGGAAGTCAGGGACAAGAGTAGTGTTAAAACCTTGCTCTTTCTGCAGCATTGTGCTGCCTTCATGAAGAAGTCACTGGAGGTGGAATGGGAGTTAGGTTCTAGGTCAGAGGGACAGGGGAGAGAGGCACTGAATGAGACCAAATGCTGTCCATGTGGTGATGTTGAAATGGGCCAGAGGAGCTAAGACTCATAAGCCAGACAGCTGGTACAATTAGCTATCAGTTTGGAAAAACTTTACACATGCCTGGCCCTGTGCTGAATGGTTTATAGGCATTATTCCCTTTACTCTGCACAACAACCCTTTGGGGCAGGTACAACTATCATCAGCATTTTACTGTGAAGGGTATGAGACATAAGAAAGCTAATATAGCTAGCAGCTGGTGGACTTGAGGGTGCCATCATATAGATTTGTGTTCCCACCAGCAGGAGGAAGCACAGCCGAGCTCTGTGGCACACAGAGACCTGTGGGGCCTGAGCACCTGCAGAGGGAACATAAAAGACCCAGGGACAATGGTGGCTTGTCTTTCCCAGAGATACCGGCCCAGCCTGGGATTTTTTCAGAATTCCTGTTTGCAGCACAAGATCCTCTTGGACTTTTGCTGTAATCTAGGTTTCCCATCCAGGTCACTGCATGATCAGGAAAGATCCCCTGAAGGAGGGCATGGCAATTTCTTGCCTGGAAAAACCCTGTGGACAGAGGAGCCTGGCGGGATACAGTCTATGGGGTCTCAGAGTCGGATATGATGGAAGTGACTTAGCACACATGCAGGTTTCCTGTCCAGGTCAATGCATTACAGATCATTTTTAACAAAAGCTGAAATAAGGTGCATTAGCCTTTATCTGAATTTTGAATACCTCAAACAAGGGGTCAAAAGGCACAATTGGACATCTTGAAACTTACTTTCCAATTAGAGGGATGGAATCCGGAAAGTATTTCTGGAAGAAGTCCAGCACATCACTACTGGTTAGCAGTTTTTCAAACTCTTCAAAAGGCATGAACAAAGTACACGTGAAAGATTTGTTCTGTGATGAGAAGAGGAACAGTGTGTGAGAGATTGGGGGTCAGGCAATGCTGGCCCTAAGACAGATCCTCAGTCTCAGAGAGCTTGCTGTGGCTCAGGGGACTCTGGGAGGAGTGTCCAAGCAGACAGGAAAAGCACCCTCATTTCTTCCCTCACTTCCTTCCCTCACTTCCCAGGAAAAGCTCAGTCAGGGGTCCCCAGGTACACTCCTGCTTTTTGGTTATTAGGAAACTTTCTATACTGTAAGGAAAGTTATGACCAACCTAGATAGCATATTCAAAAGCAGAGACATTACTTTGCCAACAAAGGTTCGTCTAGTCAAGGCTATGGTTTTTCCTGTGGTCATGTATGGATGTGAGAGTTGGACTGTGAAGAAGGCTGAGCGCCAAAGAATTGATGCTTTTGAACTGTGGTGTTGGAGAAGACTCTTGAGAGTCACTTGGACTGCAAGGAGATCCAACCAGTCCATTGTGAAGGAGATCAGCCCTGGGATTTCTTTGGAAGGAATGATGCTAAAGCTGAAACTCCAGTACTTTGGCCACCTCATGTGAAGAGTTGACTCATTGGAAAAGACTCTGATGCTGGGAGGGATTGGGGGCAGGAGGAGAAGGGGAAGACAGAGGATGAGATGGCTGGATGGCATCACTGACTCGATGGACGTGAGTCTCAGTGAACTCTGGGAGTTGATATTGGACAGGGAGGCCTGGCATGCTGTGATTCATGGGGTGGCAAAGAGTCGGACATGACTGAGCGACTGATCTGATCTGATCTGATACTGTAAACTCCAGATATTTTCACCAAGCAAACACTGCACTCCTTATACTATTAATAGGTGCATTGGATTTGAATTCTCCTCTTTTTTTTTTTCTCTACTGTTATTCCATTTAAAACACTATGACATTAGGGCCTTGGACCCCAGGATTCTTGACAAGAGAAAGAAAAAACAAAGGTAAATAAAAGACCAACCAGAAAAATATAAATAGATATAGGTGTCTATATTATATATAGAGATTGTTGTTGTTTAGTCACTAAGTCATGTCCAACTCTTTAGTGACACCATGGACTATAGCCCACCGGGTTCCTCTGTCCATGAGATTTCCCGGGCAAGAATATTGAAGTGGATTGCCATTTCCTTCCCCAGGGGATCTTCTGGACCCGGGGATTGAATTCACATCTCTTGCACTGCGTTGGATTGTTCATCACTGAGCTGCATGGGAATCTCCATATAGAGATAATAATAACTATATATGTACGTATTCCGTTCAGTTCAGTCACTCTTTGCGACCCTATGAACTGCAGCACACCAGGCCTCCCTGTCCATCACCAATTCCCAGAGTCCACCCAAACTCATGTCCATTGAGTCGGTGATGCCATCCAACCATCTCATCCTCTGTCGTCCCCATCTCCTCCTGCCTTCAGTCTTTCCCAGCATCAGGGTCTTTTCCAATGAGTCAGCTCTTCGCATCAGGTGGCCAAAGTATTGGAGTTTCAGCTTCAGCATCAGTCCTTCCAATAAACACCCAGGACTGATAGCAAAAAAGTCTCTAAGGTCTAATGAAAGAACAGCCATGCTCCTTTTTGATAATGAATATTCAAATGTCCTACAGACCTTAAAGGATGAAAAGTACTTCATAATATATAACCTAAATATCTTTGGCTTTATTTGGGGGCAGTTTCTTCCTGCACTGTCTTGGGAGAGGTGGCAGTCAGGTACCACCACACACAAACCCCCATTAGTCATTTGTATATGTTAAATATCCTTTCCAAAGTAAATAACTTGTATTTCTTCAGGTTTTTCTTCAATATCCCCAAAGTTTCATATATAATCATTAAACAGACTAGACAATGATGAAGTTGACTACGTATATGTATATAGTATATAAAAGTAAGTAATGAAAACCATTAATCATATAGGCAAAATGAGAGTTAATAAAAATTTTACACTACCATGTTAGGAAGTGCAATCATCATAAAGGTATCTCTAGGCCAAATATGTAGATAATTAGGTTCCATGGCATACTGCAGGGGAAAAATATACATATAATTAGTGTATTAATGCAGCTCATCTGCATTAACAAATAAGGCACACCGACTCTGTTTATGTTATACTTGTACCCACAGCAATTTAGATCACCGCAAGTCCTTCTAAACATAAAGTCTAAGCAAAGACAGTTTGCTTGCTGTGAAAAAATAGCTTAAAGATGAACTCCCACTTAATTCCCCAGGTGTTAGAAGTGTTAATCATTCAGTCATGTCAGACTCTTTGCAACCTCATAGACTGTAGGCTCCTCTGTCCATAGAATTGTCTTGGCAAGGATACTGGAGTGGGTTGACATTTCCTCCTCCAGAGGATCTTCCCCATCCAGGGATCAAACCCGAATCTCCTGCATTGGCAGATTCTTTACCACTGAGTCACCTGGGAAGCCCATAAGTGGTATATAATACTGCTATCCCAAACAGCGGAGAGGGCAATGGCATCCCACTCCAGTACTCTTGCCTGGAAAATCCCATGAACGGAGGAGCCTGTTGGGCTGCAGTCCATGGGGTCGCTGGGAGTCGGACACAACTGAGCAACTTAACTTTCACTTTTCACTTTCATGCATTGGAGAAGGAAATGGCAGCCCACTCCAGTGTTCTTGCCTGGAGAATCCCAGGGGCGGGGGAGCCTGGTGGGCTGCCGTCTATGGGGTCGCACAGAGTCGGACACGACTGAAGTGACTTAGCAGCCCAAACAGACTAGACGTTTGAATTTCAACTAGGATAGGTTAAATCAGTACCTTAAAATGTATGTTTTACATGCAAATCAAGTATTTAACTAATGCTTTGTACCTTTTATTACTTATAAGCCAAGATCCTCATTGCTTCTGTTGGTATTTTAATTTTCCTCAACATGCAATACACATACTACATATTTGCCTCTGGCCACATATGGTTTAACTTGGACTCCAGGAAATAAAAAACATGCAATGCATGTCTCTTTACAACAACTCTCTGTTCACTTTATTTAATACCTTTTTTTATTTAATCATGAGTATAAGAACTTTGGACTGTCAGTACACAAAGTTGATTCCCAACCTGTTTTTTTTTTTTAATTTTTTCCCAAGATATAATAGAAAAAAGTAGTTGTAATTCCTTTCCTTTCTTCCCTATTCAAGAAAACATATGGAAAGGTAAGGGAGTGAGAATGATATTATTAAAAGGATACCTCTACATCCAATTTATTATGAGTTATTGAATACATAGTACTTTGGCAAACCTTAAAATGGATCAAGACATGCTGATGAGCACAACTGCACTAGAATACACTTCTCTCTATTATAGGGCAGGGGAGGGGGAGAGTCATAGGAAGGAAAAAAGAAAGGGAGAGGTCTTACATCCCCATTCTTAGGTGGAATATTCAGCTCCATGTACCCATGAGGAATGTATTGCTGACTGTAATCAAAGCGGGGTTTCTTCATGAGGTAAGTTCTAACAGTGGAAAAGGCTCCATCAGATCCTACAATGAGGTCACAGGTGACATCTTTGGGAACTTTGTCCTGTCTGAAAAATAAAATAAACCATCAAAAAAAAAAAAAAAAGTCTAGTGGTGAAAATGATGAAGTACCTCTATTGGGTATAAAAAGTAGTGACTTAATAATGGGGCCACTACTCACTTTTACATATCTGATTTAGAGCTTTGAGTCGATAGCTATAAAATGAAGATAACACTTGTCCCAGTCATGGGGTTTGCTTATGAGAATGAGGGTAACACACAGTCATGCTGCTGCTGCTGCTGTTGCTGCTGCTAAGTCGCTTCAGTCATGTCCGACTCTGTGCGACCCCAGAGGTGGCAGCTCACCAGGCTCCCCCGTCCCTGGGATTCTCCAGGCAAGAACACTAGAGTGGGCTGCCATTTCCTTCTCCAATGCATGAAAGTGAAAAGTGAAAAGTGAAAGTGAAGTCGCTCAGTCGTTTCCGACCCTCAGTGACTCCATGGACTGCAGCCCACCAGGCTCCTCCATCCATGGGATTTTCCAGGCAAGAGTACTGGAGTGGGGTGCCATTGCCTTCTCCAACACACAATCATACTGATTCCTAAAGACATGCTAGGCCACAGAAGCCTGACTTAAAGCTGAGTTCCCTGCATGAAGGAAGAGAACCTTGAAAAGAAGGAAAAGTCCTTCAAATGGAGAAAGTGTATGAACAACCACAGGGACGTGACGAAGATCCTCTAGGAGCAGCATGTTTGTCTTAGAGGAGATCAGAAGAGGAATTTAAGAAAAGAATACAATTGGAGAGGGAGGAGAAGAGGATTTTGAATGTTAAGATGCAAGGTTTAAATACATTATTCTGGCAGCTGGGAGAAAACAATATATTTCCATTGGGCAGGTGGTGTATGAAGAGTAGTACTTTAAGACAACTTACTTAGGAGTAGAAACGTTGCAGAGGAGCCACAATGCAGAAGGGAGAGGAAATGGAGACAAAGTGACCTTAGTAGCCTACATGTGTGGGGGTGAGATCCCAAGGATTGTGGTGCTCAGGAAGAAGGACGACATAGGCTCTGAGGCAGACAGGAAGTACGAGACACTGGGAAATGTTTTCAGATCAAATGGGAGAAAATAAGGAACGGGGTATGTCAAGAATGATTTTAATTATTTGGTTAAAAGTACTAGGTAAGTCAGCTTCCCAGGTGACTCAGTAGTAAAGAATCTGCCTGCCAATGCAGGAGACACAGGTTTGATCCCTGGGTGGGGAAGAGCCCCTAGGGAAGGAAACGGCAGCCCACTCCAGTATTCTTGCCTAGAGAATCCCATGGACAGAGGAGCCTGTGGTCTACGGTTCACAGGGTCACAAAGAGTTGGACATGACTGAGCATCTAGAGAGCAACAACAACAAACCAGGGAAGTTAGGAGGAGGACAAATAGATGTTTGAAATTTTAGATACATTTGAGATTATGGCAAGAAGTACTTGCGAAGGTGCTTAAAGGAAAATTAATATTAAGATTGAAATAAGGGTTATTATTACAAATAGAAATGTGAATTTATAAGTAGTTGTTGAACAAACTGTGAATCCAAGATATTTCCCCCAAGTGGGATATGAGTCTTGGAACTTGAGAGGAAATGGGCTCAGCCAAGCGGAGGCAGACAAATAGTATTCAGAAAGAGGAGAGGAGAAGCAGAGCAGTGGAGAGTTATCTGTTTTAAGTTAGGAGAGTGTTAGAAGCAGAGTACGGTTACCAGTCTAGAATACTGTTAAGAAGATGAATGAGCGGGAGAATCAGGAAGAATACTGGTGCTAGTGATCAACATAAAGTTACTTGACTGTAGAAACTACTTGAATTACCCTGTTAGTAATCATTTAACTCTTTCAAAAAAGTCAAGAGCAAAGTTTACAGGCACAGTTCTCCACTTCAACCCTTCACCTGTGAAGTCAGAGGGCTGACCGGTTCTTACCCAAGCACTGTGATCACTCCTTTCTCGGGATTACATTTCACCAGCCTGTGGCCAAAGTGCACTTTTGCATTGGAGTATTTCTCAACAGCTGAAGAAACAAAGAGAGAAAACTAATGGAAATGAAATTCCAATTCTTATTTCACTTAAATTGAATTAATCATTTTCTGAGAATGGTGTGATAGAGATACTTAACAATGTAAACATCAATTAGTTAAAATGTGATTTGACAACTGTTTGGCAAATGTTCTAAGGATAATCTGGTAGTAAAAGAGATAAATAAAAATCAACTGTCTCCATCTCAAAAAAAAAATCTAACTATGTATATTCTTGCATCACTGTAATTGTTGGCACCCTAGGAAAGAAGCAATCATCACATATTTTAAAGTTACTCCCAAATTAAGGCTTAATTTGTGATTGGAAATATTCAGTCAAACTTCTTTTTTCATACTATGTCTGACTTTGTATCTCTTTTTAGCAAGTCCTCTAGACTTCTGACTCAGTTTGTTATAAATATAGATCATTGATATATAAATATAGATCTTTTTGTATCAAATAGGGGAAAGTGAGTAAGAAGACTGGAAACTTCTTAATAAATAGAATCAAATTATTTTAGTGCTTTTTTGGCCTGCTAAAAAATCTATAGTGAATTTAATTTTCTTAACTATTAGTTTTTCTCATGAGCAGGAGATCTATAATTAGGGGCTATTTATTGTTCTTAAAGCCACAAATCTGAATGTAGATGTTAGAGCTGGTGTAGACCTCAGAGAGAGTTTATTTTAAAACTCTTCATTTCATAAATGAAGTAACTGAGCTTCTGGAGGGAAAAGTGAGATGACTAAGATCACACAAAGTAAAGAATTTAGGAAAAATAAGCCAGAAGTCTGACTTTGAATTCAATACTTCTATCTGTACCCATCTCTCCTTTTCATCTCAGGTTTTGTATTTGTTGTTGTTGTTGTTCTGCTTTGCTTAAGTTTGATTTGGGGTTTGCAGACTTTAAGATTCTTGAACACAGGATTGGAAGCTTTAGAATATTGAAATTTGAGATATGCCAAAGACTTATCGATGTTTAAGAAATCTTTTGACAAATAACTTGGAGAAATCAGAGTTTACTCAAACCACTATGGGTATCTTTGACAAACACAATATGTGTTTGTGGAATCAAGCTTTTTGTAATTTTTTTTTCAAATTAAATGTAGAGAAATGCAGCTCAAAGAATTTTCCATGGGACACTAGTCCTATGATAACTGAAATAACTGTTCTGTGGTCACAGTCATTACAGAAATGCTCACACTCTGACCCTCTGACTATGCCGTCTTGGTCCCCAGATACATGTGGCTCTTGAATGCCTAAAATATGGATGTTCTGAATGGAGATGGGATGCAACCACTGGGTTTTCACAACTTAGTTTAAAAAAAAAAAAAGGAGTAAAATGTCTCATGAGTAGCATTTTTACATGGAGAAGGCAATGGCACCCCAGTTCTCTTGCCTGGAAAATCCCATGGACGGAGGAGCCTGGTGGGCTACAGTCCATGGGGTCACTAGGAGTCGGAAACGACTGAGCGACTTCACTTTCACTTTCCACTTTCATACATTGGAGAAGGAAATGGCAACCCACTCCAGTGTTCTTGCCTGGAGAATCCCAGGGATGGGGGAGCCTAGTGGGCTGCCGTCTTTGGGGTCGCACAGAGTCGGACATGACTGAAGCGACTTAGCAGTAGCAGCAGCAGCATTCTCACATAAGTTATATATTGAAATAATAATATTTTGGATATATTAGGTTAAATATACTATTAAAATTAATTTTGTCAATTTCTTTGTAGGTTTTCTATTGTGATTAATATAAGGTTTTAAATTATGCATATGGCTGGCATTTGTGGTCACATCTTAGACAGCATTGCCCTGGAAAATCCACACTGCAGACTAGTATAATAAAGGCCCTGAAAGTACTGTAAGAAAAGACTTTTAATAGTTATTTATGTATTTATTTGGCGGCACCAGCTCTTCATTGCAGCATGTGGGATTTCTTAGTTGTGGCAGGTGGGATCTAGTTTCCTGACAAGGGATTTAACCTGGGCCCCCTGCATTGGGAGCATGGAGTCGTAGCCACTGGGTCACCAGGGAAGTCCTAGAACTTTTAAAACTAATTTGATGCAGGGTTTGCTTGTGTGTGTGCTAAGTCACTGCAGTTGTGTTCAACTTGTTGGGCCCCAATGTAGCCCACGAGGCTCCTCTGTCCATGGGATTCTCCAGGCAAGAATACTGCAGTGGGTTGCCATGCCCTCCTCCAGGGCATCCTCCTGACCCAGGGATTGAACCCATATTTCTTATGTCTCCTGCATTGACAGATGAGTTTTTTACCTCTAGGGCCACCTGGGAAGTCCAATGCAGGTTTTAAGTTTATCAAATTTACCTGACCACATATCCTTTTTATGTTTGTTTTACTTAACAGTTATTAACATCCCACAGGACAGTAAACCATGAAACAACCCTACATGAAAAGCTGATGCAGGATAATGATTTAGTTACAGTACTTTCAGAGGGGAGCTGTTCTATCAGAAGGAATGAGCATTTATCTGTGGAATAGATGGCTCATAATCTGATGCCATGTATAGGAATAAGAGCTGTGTAAAAGAACTTTATATGCCAAACGGTTTAGAAGTCAAGAGGCTCAGCATTCTTTTTATTAACATATTTATGCCATTTATGAAATTGTACGCTGTGCAGTGTGTACCTAATGAAAAACGGGGGAGTATGCCAGATGGATCTTCCCCATGTTTTAGCTCCTTATTATCAGTGTTTCATTTATATTACTGGAGGCAGTGACTGTAATAGTTAAAAGCATGGACTTTGGAATAGACAAACTCAAGTTCAATCCATTCTGCTACTTATTAACAGTGTAACCTGTTGCACTGTGGCCCTCTCTAAGCTTCCTTTATCATGTACAAAACTGAGGTAAACATCATTCTTACTTCACAGAGTTGTTTGGAGGGTTATACAAATGGATGCAATATAAAGCAGTTATTAACATAGTGCTTAACACATCAAAGATATTTTCTATTATTTTTGAAAGCTGTCTTGTAGTTTCTTTTCTTAAGATCAGCATGAATATGTAAAGCAATCTAGCCATGTATCTACTCATCCAAAAGTCAGTCTTACAAGTAAAGAAATGGAATTGAGACGAATACTAAACCCTGTTTCTGAGCCCTTGTGAATCAACTAGAGTGACCTTCCCCTTCACTCCTCCTCCCAGTTCAGTTCAGTTCAATTCAACAGATACGTTACAAACTCACCCTGGGTAGGGAACTGTGGAGAAACACAGATAAATAACAGGAACCTCTGCTCTCCAAAAGTCAGAGGTTGCTGGAATGCGTTGAAAGGGATTGATTGATTTACAAGATAGTAGAACTACTAATGGCACCCCACTCCAGTACTCTTGCCTGGAAAATCCCATGGACGGAGGAGCCTGGTAGGCTGTAGTCCATGGGGTCGCTAAGAGTCGGACACGACTGAGCGCTTCACTTTCACTTTTCACTTTGATGCATTGGAGAAGGAAATGGCAACCCACTCCAGTGTTCTTGCCTGGAGAATCCCAGGGACGGCAGAGCCTGGTGGGCTGCCGTCTCTGGGGTCGCACAGAGTCGGACACGACTGACTCGACTTAGCAGCAGCAGCAGCAGAACTACTAATGGCATGCTTTGCATAGAATGAATTTGTTTAGTACAAATGCTAAAGAAGAAAAAACTATGATCAAGGGTTACATGGAATGTGATTGGATTGATTATCCAGGATACAAATTTAATTTGCAGTCCAGGGGCTTTTCAATTAATGGATGAGTCTAGGTCTTTTTAGTTATGCACATGAGAATCTTCAGGCTTATGTACACCTTCCTCTTTATCAACTTCCTATACCCTGCATCTAATTTTGTCTCCTACAGATATCTTGAATCTATATCTCCTCCCAACTGGAGGGCTATAGCTTTAGTCCAGACTCTTGTTTTTGCACACAGCAATTTTCATAATACTTAAAAAAACTTCAGCCCTCTATCAGCCTTCACACTATTGCTTGTCATATTTCTGATAAAAAAATCTGCTTGTGTCTCTTTGAAAATTGTTATATATGTATATCTGTTTTTCTACTAGATTGTGAGTTCTTCACTGAGGCACTCATTCAAGCCAGTGCCTAGAAGACAATAGGAATTCAATACATGCTGAACAAACAATTTTTATTTAGACCACCACTCCAGTGTTCTTGCCTGGAGAATCCCAGGGACGGGGGAGCCTGGTGGGCTGCCGTCTATGGGGTCACACAGAGTCGGACACGACTGAAGTGACTTAGCAGCAGCAGCAAGATGAAAAAGAGATGCTGGAAGATGTACCACCAGTATTTTTAAAGAAACACTTTGTATTGTACATAGTCTTGCTCTTAATAACCCCTACGATGAAATGGTAAATGAGTTTCATTTAATCATATGACGAGATTAGTCTCATGTGCTTTGCTGAAAATGAGGGCTGGTGAATAAAACATTAGACTTACCCGTCAATAGATCCTTGTTTAGATTTTCTCTGCTTATAGAAAGAATATACTGCAAGAAAAATATAGTATATACTATTTGTTTCTGGAGAATGGGCAAATATGCTTCTATGTTATTCACTTAGCAATAGAAAATACTAATTATTTATCAGAAGGTTGCAAGCTCAGCTTTACAACCATTTAACTAAGTAACCTTTTTTTCTATAAACACTTTAATCAAATACATGCAATACAAGGTTCAGGTTTAAACATAGGCTTTTTCCAAGTTTGATGCTATATAAAAACAAATCTTTTTTTGGTACCTAAAATATTATTTCATTAAGATAGTTTTAACTATCAAACATAAATCTCAAATATTCATCTTAGGTCTCCAAATCAAGGTGTGTAAAAAAACTTCAGAAATGACAGCATTACTAGAATAAATGTACCATTTCCCAAAGAAACTACTTTGAAGTTTTCATTTCAATTTGAAAGCCTGTGTGAATGTGTGGTGTGGTTGTGGCAGGGTGAGGGTTTTTAGGAATAGGTAGACTCCAGTACACGGGACATGTACTGGCTGTTTCTGACTTCACAGGGCCGATTGTTCCATGAGACCCAGTCAAACAGTGCATAGGGCCTATGATACTTTTAGGGGTTCATGAAAATAATTTTAGTTTATTTCAAAATCATGAGAAAAAATAAATATAAGAATATGAATATATATTAATTCTTTAAAAGATAAGAATAAATCCAGTCTGGATTATATTAAAGCTTAATGTAATCTTTATATCAATGTGCTCATGTAGTCTAATTTTTAATATTTATTGATTTATAGGGTCCCACAAAGCAAAAGTGTCTATCTGCTTCCCTGGCGGCTCAGAGGTTAAAGCATCTGCCTGCAATGCAGGAAACCCAAGTTCAATCCCTGGGTTGGGAAGATGTTCTGGAGAAGGAAATGGCAACCCACTCCAGTATTCTTGCCTGGAGAACCCCATGGACAGAGAAGCCTGGTGGGCTACAGTTCATGGGGTCGAAAAGAGTCAGACACAACTGAGCGGCTTCACTTACTCTTATTCACTTAGGGCTCATGAAAGTCATAATGCAGTCTTGCAATTCAGGACAAGTCCATTGCTTTAAAAATTTAAAGCACATAAATTATGGGACATTACAACATTTAACACAAATATGGTCTTTTATTCATCTTGATCCCATTCAAATATAGGCATATAAAATTAACAGCTAAATCTATACTTGGTATAAAAATAACTTGGTCATGCTAAAGTGGCAACAGTAGACTGAGAAGGAGCTTCCTGTGTCTTTGTCACAAATTAAAATTAACAGGAACTTCGTAATTCTCTGCCTTGTGGTTCTGTTTTCCAGTCTTCTACATTATTAATGTTTGCATTTCAACAGAAACCACACTTGTTATACTTCTAAATATACCAGGAAACATTCAAATTATGAAGTCTTATTAACATAAGGAAAATATTCTTTCCTTGCCAGTTGATTCCTATCAGGCTTAGTTGGGAGAAGGCGATGGCACCCCACTCCAGTACTCTTGCCTGGAGAATCCCATGGCCGGAGGAGCCTGGTGGGCTGCAGTCCATGGGGTCACGAAGAGTTGGACATGACTGAGCAACTTCACTTTCACTTTTCACTTTCATGCATTGGAGAAGGAAATGGCAACCCACTCCAGTGTTCTTGCCTGGAGAATCCCAGGGACGGGGGAGCCTGGTGGGCTGCCATCTATGGGGTCACACAGAGTCGGACACGACTGAAGCGACTTAGCAGCAGGCTTAGTTGAGATAAACTGGGGCGGATCATCTGGGAACCGATAGACATGTTGGTCCTGCAGAAGATCAGGGAGAGTCCTGGTCTAATCTGCTCCATATCTTTGGGCAGTTTCCTATTATAATCATAACTAAGAGTCACTAACATCAAGCTTCACTTCTCCAATACATATTCTAAAAGGCTTACTGTTGGGGGCCGGGTGAGGCACTGTGCCCATGACAAAGGTCATGAGGAAGGAGGCTCGACATACGCAAAGGCGGGATCGAGCCTCAGGAGTCCCCCTGGAAATTCCCGAGCATCTACCCCCATAACCAGAGCCTGCCTACTTTACTATTTTGTGCTCTCCCCTACACCTCTGACTTTATGGGGGGCTGTCCCCCACCACCTCTTTTGGAGAAGGAGTTAACCTAGAGCTCCAGTTAATAAAAACTCCTGGGCATGACCAGAGTGTTTTAACCTACAAACTCCTCTGAAGGTTCTCTGGCCTGCCTGACAGGCTTGTCCGGCCACATGTGATTGCTCACAGCCTCCCAACTGTGAGAGGCATGAGATGCTTTAAACCTTCTAAAAACAGGTTCCTTAGAAAAGTTAGAAAACTATTAGTATAAGTATAATGGGCTGATTAGAAATTGTATTGGTGAAGGGTTTTTCATTTGTTGAGCCAATGAAGTCTCCACATCCCCTGCCCTTACACACATTAATGAATATATAGAAGAAATAAGTATTAACCTTTGATATTAATCACGTTAGACCTTAGGCTAAGTAAATTCTTTCCTTAACTAAAACCCACTACACCCTCACCCTATAGGAATGTAACTTTATTTGGGTGGCGTCTGTTTTAAGAATAATCACCCTTGGAGAAAAAAGTGTTCTGGTTGACTGACCACTGTCACAAGGAGAGGGTCATAAATTGTCAGCAGGCCCCCCTGGCCAGAAGATGATGTAACACCCCTAAGACCTCTGTATACATTTGTATGAAGCACCTGACTTTAATAAAAGTCAGGACTGCTGTCCCCACGTGACTTTTGTATAACATCTCAGTGTATAAAAACAAGACTCTGGAAAATAAAGAATGGGGATCAGTTCCTCGAAATACTGGTCTCCCCATGTCGCTCTCTTTCTCACTCTGGCTGAGTCTCCATCTGGAGCTCGGAACCTGCCATGCTTATTAATTATGCCTGGGCTTCTAAGATCCTACCGGGGAGGCCTCAGTGTCTCCTCTCCTTCGGGAGAACAGAAGGATGCCTGTGGCCTGCGTAAGTGGTGCAAACTTCTTGTCTTGAAGTTTTATTGGTCTCCCGCGTAAACCAAGCTACTCAGCCTCTTTTCTCCACTGAATTTTCCTACTGAGCTATCTTCATTCTATTACTCTTTATATCTTTGATGAATATTTAAATAGTCGCCGAAGCTGTCTCCTCTTCGAATACCCTGGATCAGCCAGGGCTGGACCCCGGCAGCTTACCTTATGAAGAATAAGTAAGAAGAAGAACAAACAAGTAAAGAGCTGTAAAGTGACTCTTGTAACCAAAAAACCCACTAAGAAAACCTAAAGGCAATAGGATAATCTTCTTTGGAGATTTGTAAGACAATAGTTGCAGTGCTGACTTTTTCAAATATGCTATGAAAAAGTGTTTACATAACCTTCAAGTGAGAATGTTTTCTAGTAAGGAGGTGTCATTTTTTTTTATTTTGGGTACAGGAGTTTAAGAATAGGAATTGGGGGAACTCTGGCCTGCTCTGTATATTAGAGAATATTTTGATATTTGGCAATTGGGGAAGGAAATGAGAGGAATCAGCAAGACAGTCATAGCAAAGGAGAAAGGGCAGAAAAAATAACAGCTAGGGGAAGAAGGCTCAGAGTAGGGGGTATAGAAAAGATTTCAGAAGTCAAATTGTATATACACTAGGAACTTCTGAATTGTTTGCTGGGCAATGGCACCCCACTCCAGTGCTCTTGCCTGGAAAATCCCATGGACAGAGGAGCCTGGTGGGCCACAGTCCATGGGGTCACTAGGAGTCGGACACGACTGAGCGACTTCACTTTCAATTTCACTTTCATGCATTGGAGAAGGAAATGGCAACCCACTCCAGTGTTCTTGCTTGGAGAATCCCAGGGATGGGGGAACCTGGTGGGCTGCCATCTATGGGGTCGCACAGAGTCAGACATGACTGAAGTGACTTAGCAGCAGCACAACGTGGGCCTTCCATGACCCCCGAGTTCAGTTCAGTTGCTCAGTCATGTCCGACTCTTTGCAACCCCATGACCTGCCCAGGTCTTTGGTATATTCATGAATGTTTTTTTCCTCAAACATAATTTATTTAGCACTGTGCAAATTACCATGAGCTTTACATACTGTAATGAGTCATGGATATTTTTAGCTGTTTGCAGAGACCTGACCACAGCTGCTTATATAAACTACACTTTTTTTTTTTCCTACTTAAAAAAACATCTAGAGGTATTTCAGGGACATCCACAAATTCATCAGCGTCCTCCTCCTTTCCACTCTACCATCTTTGGCATGTAGCTTCCTTCTGTAAAGTTACCTCATGGTCAAATATGGCTGCTTCTGCCCTTGCAATCTTGTTTGTGTTCCAGGAGGAAAGCTATTAATATGTATTTTGCATGTGGAAATGGGTAAAAATCATGAGTTTCATGTATGGTCATCATGGTACATAACCAAAACTAGAGGAGAAGGAGTGGACACCAAGAGGCAGCAGAGGCCAATACGTACACTCCCTGGATATTGGAAGAAATCTTGGGGTGATGGAGATGACTTTGCACTTCCAAAGGTTATGGAATTGACCAATTCAAAGCAAATTTATACAGTTCTTAAAAGATAAGGAGGGCCCATTTTTGACTCCAGTATAAAACTAATGATGCAAACCTATAAATTTAGCATTAGCTCAGTTCTTAAGAATTGAGGAATGGCAGGACTGATGTAGAAGGATCATTTCCTTCTTCTGTATTAAAGGCCTTGAAATGAGAACTTGCACCAACACTTTCACCTTCATGGGCAGTCACTGGTGATGAAACTGTTTCTCCCTCACCCTTCTCTCATTCTCACTTGGAGAAGGAAGTCAGTTTTAGTCTCAGGTCCAAGTCACTCTTTTCATCCACTTTCCCTGCTATTTTGAACAATATTTTCCTCCTTGATCTATTCATACTATATTGGTCCAATCTCCAGGGAAGAGATGGATACAATGAATGGAATTTCCTCAGCACAATCAGTATTAATCCAAAAGAAAGATGGAATGACTATTATGCCTATTATGGGAAGAATATCATTTTAGAAAAAAAAAATAGTGTAACTAAGCAGCACTTCCAGCACTCCTCTGAGGGCCTCCTACACCATGCTCACTGGTTGTTGTCTGTAAGGAGATTTGTCCAGTTTCTGCCTTAATGTTGACCTCCCATAGTCATGCAGCCTGTTTCTTTATCTGTAAAGCAAGGTGGTTGGAGTCCATGCATCTAAAGCTGCTGACCGCTGTGAGATTCTGTTATCTGAAAGTGCATTTGCAAGCTTTCTCATCCGATACACACCTGACACTTAAAAATTTATTTTTTAGAAATTTGGTCTCACCCAATTCTCCCCATAGAAAAACTGTCATTTGATTGGAATGATGCTAGTTTGTTGCCAATTGAAGATTTAAACAAACTATCTGTTTCAAGCCTTACTTTTTCTTCTCTGAAACTGAAAGATTTCCTCCCTCTCTGAATGTAAGAGCTGAGTGCTCCTACCATCGCTTGGCTGAGTTCTTTTCATAGTGAACATAGAGAACTTTTCATAGGACTACGTTGTCCCCAGGTTGCAAGTTCTTCAGCAACTCACCCACAGGAAGACAATTATTGCTTATAGAAAAGGTACATTTAGTTAGTGTAGTCTCTTCTTGACTTGCATGTAAATCATGTCATGTCCAACTCTTCGAGACACCAATGACTGTAGCCCACCAGGCTCCTCTGTTAATGGGATTCTCTAGGCAAGAATACTGGAGTGGGTTGAGTGGGATCCTCTAGGGGATCTTCTTTCCCAAAGAAAGGCAATGCCAAAGAATGCTCAAACTACCACACAATTGCACTCATCTCACACACTAGTAAAGTAATGTTCAAAATTCTCCAAGCCAGGCTTCAGCAATGCATGAACTATGAACTTCCAGATTTTCAAGTTGGTTTTAGAAAAGGCAGAGGAACCAGAGATCAAATTGCCAACATCTGCTGGATCATCGAAAAAGCAAGAGAGATCCAGAAAAACATCTATTTCTGCTTTATTGACTATGCCAAAGCCTTTGACTGTGTGGATCACAATAAACCGTGGACAATTCTGAAAGAGATGGGAATACCAGACAACCTGACCCGCCTCTTGAGAAACCTATATGCAGGTCAGGAAGCAACAGTTAGAACTGGACATGTAACAATAGACTGGAAATAGGAAAAGGAGTACATCAAGGCTGTATATTGTCACCCTGCTTATTTAACTTATATGCAGAGTACATTGTGAGAAACACTGGGCTGGAAGAAGCACAAGCTGGAATCAAGATTGCTGGGAGAAATATCAATAATCTCAGATATGCAGATGACACCATCCTTATGGCAGAAAGTGAAGAGCTAAAGAGCCTCTTGATGAAAGTGAAAGAGGAGAGTGAAAAAGTTGGCTTAAAGCTCAACATTCAGAAAATGAAGATCATGGCACCTGGTCCCATCACTTCATAGCAAATAGGTGGGGAAACAGTGAAAACAGTGGCTGACTTTATTTTTCTGGGCTCCAAAATCACTACAGATGGTGACTGCAGCCATGAAATTAAAAGATGCTTACTCCTTGGAAGGAAAGTTATGACCAACCTAGATAGCATATTAAAAAACAGAGACATTACTTTGTCAACAAAGGTCCATCTAGTCAAGGTTATGGTTTTTCCAGTAGTCATGTATGGATGTGAGAGTTGGACTGTGAAGAAAGCTGAGCACCAAAGAATTGCTGCTTTTGAACTGTGGTGTTGGAGAAGACTCTTGAGAGTCCCTTGGACTGCAAGGAGATCCAACCAGTCCATCTTAAAGGAGATCAATTCTGGGTGTTCATTGGAAGGGCTGATGTTGAAGCTGAAACTCCAATACTTTGGCCACCTCATGCAAAGAGCTGACTCATTTGAAAAGACCCCAATGCTGGGAAAGATTGAGGGCAGGAGGAGAAGGGGATGACAGAGGATGAAATGGTTGGATTGTATCACTGACTCAATGGACATGAGTTTGGGTACACTTCTGGAGTTGGTGATGGACAGAGAGACCTGGCATGCTGTGGTTCATTGGGTCACGAAGAGTCAGACATGACTGAGCGACTGAACTGATCTAAACTGAGGGGATCTTCCTGACTTAGGAATTGAACCTGTATCTCCTGGGGCTCCTACATTGCAGGTGGATTCTTTACTGCTGAACCATGGGGGAAGTCCATTGAATGCTTATTAGGGACTAGGCTGTTTCTAAACATCTCCTATGAATTAACTAGTATATATTTTTGAATTCTAAACAAGCAAACAATGTCAAAACAGGGCTAGAAAGACAAGGTCAGCAAGCAAGTAGCTAGTTCTAGATATTAGACTTAGCTATTACCATTTTACAAAAAGGTATCTCCAGGTAAACCTACCTGTGACTTTGTCCCATAGGGGATAGCAGACTTTTTTCCTGAAAGAGAGTGAATCATTCTTGCTCTCATGGGGATACCCTGGGATACAACCTGAAATAAAATCAAGATGTCTATTTCAATTTCCATAGTGTGGCATTATGTCAATAAAATAGATATTGATTTTAAAGTGTGATTATTCAAACATTTTCCAAAAATCAAAAATAATGTAAAAGACCATGGGAACACAGTATGACAGAAATTTAATAAAAACTATGCTCCTACAAATTTTAGTTTTTAGGGTTTTTTAACTTTAGATTTTAGAATAGACTTTAAAGTTTATCTGTACCTAAATCAAATATTACAAATGAGGAAACAGTTCACTGTCAGAGATTAAGTTCTTTTTTTATGATTACAAAAGAATAAAGAATGAGGAGTAAATCACAGGATTCCTGAAATGCAGTGCAAAGTGTTTTCCTACACATGCCTAAGAAAAATGTGGAAATGCAAATAGCACTTATGTGAACTTATCATTTCAAGGACACACTCTCACAAAAATACTGTCAATAAAAATATACTATTTCTCTTTACATTTCCAAAATACATGATAGCGAGAAATTTGACAATCTTGAGTCTGTCTATATGAGGAAAATCTGTAACAGGCCCACAATCTTTATCCAAACACTGAGAGTTCACTGGTTTCAGAATTCAGAACTTTTCAAAGGTTAGATAGGTAATGAGTGCATATATGGATACTTTATGACACGCAGACTAGTCTAGGGCGCCACCCCATAACACAATATTTCTTTAGTAAAACATATTTTTAGAGGCTTAAAAAGTCTGCATCAGGTCAAGTTTGCTGCTGAATGGGTGATGAAAAAGCTTTCTAGTCCCAGAGCTTTTTGGAGGACAGAATTGTGATAAGAGATTAAGTACCTACATAGTCAAAAGACTGGATGTAGCCTGCCTCCTCTCACCCCAGAGGCCATCCCAGGTCACACACAAATAAAAGGCAAAGATTAACCATATTGTTGATGGCCCAGTGTCAGAAGTGATAGTCAGGTTTCCACCTGATACAGCTTCCACTGCCGTACAACGTGCTCTGCCCCCTCCCCGATCATGTGCCTCAAGTGTGAAATGTCCACCCTGTTGTGAATTTAGAAGTTTGAAAACCTTTATAAAACAAGTTCTCATGCAGTGATTTTTGTGGCATTGAGTGCTGCTTTGAACTAAGAGAAATCAAGACCATGCAGTTGTTGAAAAACAACAGGTGTTATCTTCTGTAAGGAAAATGCATTCACAAGGTACCTGATCTTCCAGGCCAATGGCTTTCAAGGCTTGTCGTCCTCTATAAGAAAGGGCCAAATTAATGCTTCTTCCACGTGCAGATTTAGTCACTCGGATATCTAAGACATTGGAAGTAGATAGACCTCATGTTACACACAATTCTTATATCCTAAGACAGGGTGAGCATATACACCTCAAAAATGGGTGCCATCTGAACCAAATTAAAAGACTTTGTTAACTCTTTTAAAGAAAACACAGATAGTAATGAATTTGCATTAAATTAAATTTAGATAGTTGAGGGTTTTAATGAAGTCTAACAGTTTACCTTAAAAATTTATTTTTTCTTTTTAAAATCTAAAGGAGTAAGAAGTCAAAGAATTAGAACCACATCTCACATTATTCAGTATTGTCTCACCTTCTCTAGCTTCATATATGTCAACTTGGAAATTCCTCTTGGCAAGGAAGCATGCATTTAATGATCCAACCTAGGAAATCAAAGCAAATTTTTTTCATATTTTTATCTGATTTCACAAATATAGGGAATTTTTGCTGGCTAAGTGTTGAAGCTGAAACTCCAATACTTTGGCCACCTGATGCGAAGAGCTGACTCATTGGAAAAGACCCTGATGCTGGGAAAGATTGAAGGCAGGAGGAGAAGGGGACGACAGAGGATGAGATGGTTGGATGGCATCACCGACTCAATGGACATGAGTTTGGGTAAACTCCAGGAGTTGGTGATGGACAGGGAGGCCTGGTGTGCTGTGGTTCAAGGGGTTGCAAAGAGTTGGACACGATTGAGTGACTGAACTGAACTGAAGTACAACATCACGTGTGGCCATAGCCTTAGTCATCATATTGATTAATCTAGTCACAAGTAGAAAATGCCATTTGCAAGAATAATAGGATTAACTGAAGATTGAACTATATAGTTTTCAAGGAAGATTTAGGTTTTTTCTTCTTTTTTAACTTTCATATCATGAGATATAACTTTCATACAGAATGACCTCAAACCATAAATATGGTTTACAGAATAATTAGAAAAAGCAAACACCATTTACTGACTCTGATCAAAACAAGTAGAACATTGCCAATCTCCTATAGCTCCCCCAACTTTTCCCTAGTTACAATCCTCAAACTTTCTCCTAGAGGTAAACATTCTGACTTCTGTGATAACCAAACTTAGCTTCTTTATAGTTTTTCCGCTTAGGTGTACATCCCTAGGCAACATAATTTAATTTGCATGCTTTTGACACTTGTGTATTTTTTTTGCATCTGCTTCTTTAACTCACTTGGAGAAAGAAATGGCAACCCACTCTGGTATTCTTGCCTAGAGAATCCTGTGGACCGAGGAGCCTGGTGGGCTGCTATCTATGGGGTCACACAGAGTCAGACACGACTGAAGCGACTTAGCAGCAGCAGCAGCTTTAACTCACTAGTATGCTGGTGAGATCATCTGTATGATCCCACATAAACTCCAGGCCATCCTTTCATTACTGGTTGATACTTTTTTTTTCTCTGTTTGATTCTTCATTGTATGAAATCTCACAGACTACTGCAGATAGTGACTGCAGCCATGAAATTAAAAGATGCTTGTTCCTTGGGAGAAAAGCTACGACCAACCTAGACAGCAGAGACATTACTTTGCCAACAAAGGTCTGTCTAGTCAAAGCTATGGTTTTTCCAGTAGTCATGTATGGATGTGAGAGTTTGACCATAAAGAAAGCTGAGCGCCAAAGAATTGATGCTTGTAAACTGTGGAGAAGACTCTTGAGAGTCCCTTGTATTGCAAGGAGATCCAACCAGTCCATCCTAAAGGAAATCAGTCTTGAATATTCATTGGAAGAACGGATGCTGAAACTGAAACTCCAACACTTTGGCCACCTGATGCGAAGAACTGACTCAATGGGAAAGACCCTGATGCTGGGAAAGATTGAAGGCAGGAGAAGAAGGGGACAACAGAGGATGAGATGGTTGGATGGCATCACTGACTCAATGGACATGAGTTTGAGCAAGCTTCTGAGTTGATGATGGACAGGGAGGTCTGCATGCTACAGTCCATGGGATCGAAAATAGTTGGACATGACTGAACTCAACTGAACTGATTTAACCATTTTACTGTTGAAGGACATTTGAGTTGTTTCTGGCCTGACAATATTATTTTTCCAGTTTTACTGAGATATAATTGATGTATTGATTATACAAGTTTAGAGATATACAGAATAAGGGTTTGATGTATGTGAATATTGTAAAAAGATGGCCTGAGAATATTAAGAAGCTGTAAAGAACATTTCCATACATGTATCCTGGTACACGTGTGCATGATTTTTCTTTAGAGTTTTATTCACAGAAGTGGACTCTCTGGTCAAAGGTTTATGTATCTTCAACTTTATTATGCCAAACTGTTTTCCAAAATTTTGTACTAATGTGTTTTCCCACCAGCAGCCTCTGAGAGCTTATATTTGCCAGATGTTCAGGCTGGGTTTAGAAAAGGCAGAGGAACCATAGATCGAATTGCCAACAATATGATCTGCTGGATCATAGAGAAATCAAGGGAATTTCAGAAAAACATCTACCTCTGTTTCATTGGATACACTAAAGCCTTTTGACTGTGTGGATAATAACCGGAATAAAGCAATGGAACTATCCTACCTATCTTACTTGTCTCCTGAGAAACCTGGATGAGGGTCAAGAAGCAACACTTAGAACCCTGTATGGAACAACTGACTGATTCAGGATTGAAAAAGGAGTATGACAAGGCTATTTATTATCACCGTGCTTATTTAACTTACATGCAGAGCACATCATGTGAAATGCTAGGCTGGAGGAGTTACAAGCTGGAATGAAGATTTCCAGGAGAAATATCAATAACCTCAGATGTGCAGATGATACCACTCTAATGCCAGAAAGTGAAGAGGAACTAAAGAGCCTGGTGATGAGGGTGAAGGAGGAGAGTGAAAAAGCTGGCTTAAAACTCAATATTTAAAAAACAAAAAAACTAAGATCATGGCATCTGGCCCCATCACTTCGTGGCAAATAGAAGGGGAAAATGTGGAAGAAGTGACAGATTTCCTCTTCCTCGGCTCTAAAATCACTGCGGATGGTGACTGCAGCCATGAAATTAGAAGATGATTGCTTCTTGGCAGGAAAAGCTGTGACAAACCTAGACAGTATGTTAAAAAGGAAAGACATCACTTTGCTGACAAAGGTCCATATAGTCAAGACTATGGTCTTTCTAGTAGTCATGTACGGATGTGAGAGCTGGACAATAAAGAAGGCAGAGTGCCAAAGAATTGATGTTTTCGAACTGTGGTGCTGGAGAAGACTATATGGAGTGGGTTGCCATTTCCTTCTCCAATGCATGAAAGTGAAAAGTGAAAGTGAAGTCGCTCAATTGTGTCCGACTGTTAGCAACCCCATGGACTGCAGCCTACCAGGGTCCTCCATCCATGAGATTTTCCAGGCAAGAGTACTGGAGTGGGGTGCCATTGCCTTCTCCTCTTTAATGATGAGAATCTCTTTATTTTTGTGTAGTAACATTTATTGGAGAAGGCATTGGCAACCCACTCCAGTACTCCTGCCTGGAAAATCCCATGGCTGGAGGAGCCTGGAGGGCTACAGGTCATGGGGTCGCTAAGAGTCGGACACGACTGAGTGACTTCACTTTCACTTTTCACTTTCATGCATTGGAGAAGGAAATGGCAACCCACTCCAGTGTTCTTGCCTGGATATTCCCAGGGACAGGGGAGCCTGATAGGTTGCCGTCTATCGGGTTGCAGAGTCGGACACGACTGATGCGACTTAGCAGCAGCAGCAGTAACATTATCAATCTTTTATACTACTGCTAATACATTTGGTATACTGCTTAAGAAATCTTTCCCTACTTTGAGATTATGAAGACTTTTTTGTTTATTGTCTCTTGAAGCTTTAGTGTGTTGCTCTCCTAAATAGCTTTATACAGATTTCAGTGATTTGTTTATCACTACTGAGCAACTTGAATTTGATAACACCATCTATATTTAATTATCACGAATTTTCAGCAGCATTCAATACTGCTAACTAACCTTTCTTCTTGAAACACTAAACTTCCTTCATTTTCTATTGGTTTTTTTAATGCATCTCTAGCCATTTCCTCTTTTTCTCTTTCACCCATGCAAAGAAGGACAATCAAATGTTGGGGTTTCTTTTTATTTAATTGGTGGAAAATTATTTTACAATTTTGTGTTGGTTTCTGCTGTACAATAACTCGAATCAGTCAAATGGTTCCAAATAGGAAAAGGAGTTTGTCAAGGCTGTATACTGTCACCCTGTTTATTTAACTTATATGCAGAGTACATCATGAGAAACGCTGGACTGGAAGAAACACAAACTGGAATCAAGATTGCCGGGAGAAAGATCAATAACCTCAAATATGCAGATGACACCACCCTTATGGCAGAAAGTGAAAAGGAACTCAAAAGCTTCTTGATGAAAGTGAAAGTGGAGAGTGAAAAAGTTGGCTTAAAGCTCAACATTCAGAAAACGAAGATCATGGCATCTGGTCCCACCACTTCATGGGAAATAGATGGGGAAACAGTGGAAACAGTGTCACACTTTATTTTTCTGGGCTCCAAAATCACTACAGATGGTGACTGCAGCCATGAAATTAAAAGACGCTTACTCCTTGGAAGGAAAGTTATGACCAACCTAGATAGCATATTGAAAAGCAGAGACATTACTTTGCCAACAAAGGTCCGTCTAGTCAAGGCTATGGTTTTTCCTGTGGTCATGTATGGCTGTGAGAGTTGGACTGTGAAGAAGGCTGAGCGCCAAAGAATTGATGCTTTTGAACTGTGGTGTTGGAGAAGACTCTTGAGAGTCCCTTGGACTGCAAGGAGATCCAACCAGTCCATTCTGAAGGAGATGAGCCCTGGGATTTTTTTGGAAGGAATGATGCTAAAGCTGAAACTCCAGTACTTTGGCCACCTCATGCAAAGAGTTGACTCATTGGAAAAGACTCTGATGTTGGGAGGGATTGGGGGTAGGAGGAGAAGGGCACGACAGAGGATGAGATGGCTGGATGGCGTCACTGACTCGATGGACGTGAGTTTGAGTGAACTCCGGGAGTTGGTGATGGACAGGGAGGCCTGGCGTGCTGGGGTTCATGGGTCGCAAAGAGTCGGACACGACTGAGTGACTGATCTGATCTGATCTGATATACACACACATATATATATAAATACATGTATGTATGTGTGTATGTATATATATCCCTTCCCTCCCCTCCCACTATCCCCCCTCTCCATGTCATCACAGAGCACCAGGCTGGGCTTCCTGTGCTATTTAGCAACCCCCCACTAGCTGTTTTGCATATGATAGTGTTTATATGTCAATGCTACTTTCTCACTTCATCCCACCCTCACCTTCCTCTGCTGTGTCCACGGGTCCATGCTCTGATAGGTTCATCAGTACCATCTTTCTAGATTGCATATATATTTATTAATATACAGTACTTGTTTTTCTCTTCCTGGCATTTCACTCTGTATAAGAGCCTCTAGTTTCATCCACCTCAGTACAACTGACTCAAATTCATTTCTTTTTATGGCTGAGTAATATTCCATTGTATATATGTACCACATCTGTCAATGGACATCTAGGTTGCTTCCATGTCCTGGCTATTATAAATATTGCTGCAATGAACATTGGGGTACATATGTCTTTTAGAATTGTGGTTTTCTCAGAGTATGTGCCCAGCAGTGGGATTGCTGGGTTTTGTGGTAAATTTATTCCTAGCTTTTTAAGGAACTTCAATCCTTTTTCCCATAATGGCTGTATCAGTTTTCACACCCACCAAAGTGTTGGGATTTCTTAAGCATCCATTGTGGTCCATCTTCTACGTCCATGGTGATGCAGAAACTTACATATCCCACTCAGATCTCTTTTTTTGCGCTCATGCATATTGATGTTTAAGGGCTTCCCAGATGGCTCATTGGTAAAGACTCTGCCTCCTAACAAGGAGATGTGGGTTCAATCCTTGGGTCAGGAAGATCCCCTGGAGAAGGAGATGGCAAACCACTCCAGTATTCTTGTCTGGGAAATCCCATGGTCAGAGGAGCTTGGCAAGCTATAGTCCGTGGGGTCACAAAGAGTCAGACACGACTTAGTGACTGAATACCAATACAACACATATAGATATTTAATTGATGTAGCTTTTTAAATGTCTCAAAGCACCTCAGAATCAACAGATACAAATTGAAACTTGTGATCCTTGCCCCAAATCATGTCAGTTCTCTTCACATGGAATGGATGGGATATCTCAGAGAATGGCATTTCACCCATCCTGTTGCTCAAGCTAGAAATCTAAGAGTCATCTGTGGCACTTCTTCATTCTCCACATCCAATCCATTCTAAGTTTTGCCAATTCTACCCTGTAATTTTTCTCCATCTATCCATCTCTTCTCATTTTCACCATTCTGCTGCTAGTTATCATAATCATTCTGCTTGATTAATGTCAAGTTTGCTTCTATTCTATTAGCATTCATCTGACTTCTTGGCCATTGATTCTCTACAAGCTGTCATTTGGTGTAATGGTGAAATAGGCCATTTGAATGAACTCTTCTGCTAAGAGAAAAAGAAAGCCCAGACAAGTGAACTTGGCATTTGGAGCCACACCTAGGGTTATCTACTGATGGCAAAGGAGGCAAAGAATTTCAACAGAATTTTTGATAGACCCATGATGCTACAAGGACAAAATCTGGAGTTTAGGATACATACCCTGACATCTTGCTCAGGAGAGTTTAATAAATGCCCAGGCTTTGGGTTAGGACCCTCAATAAGTATCTAAGAAATAAGGTCAACTGGAAATAAATCAATGATCAAAGGGACAAAAGTAGGTCTAAGACTCTTCTCTAGCACTGATTGGATTGTGTCCATCCAGGATTGCTGGTAACCACAAGCACCTAACAGCAGCAAATATAATCCTCCCAGAGAAACATGACATCACTGTAGGTCTAAGATTTTCTCCATAATATTTTTAAATCATGGAGATCATATCATTTTCCCACCTCAGCTTTGCTAGCCTTCTTTCAGCTGCTTGTTCTCACCATGCTCTCCCTTACCAAAAGATTTCAGTGGTGAACAATCTTTTCCTCTTTTCTCTTTCTAGTAAATGCCTATTCATCCTCAAGTTTCCACTCAGCTTTACTTCCAAAAGGAAGCCTCCTTTAGCTACTGTAATGACCTCAAACCCCTTACTTATGAGTTCTCATAGCACTACAGACTTTTCCTTTGAGAAGCATTAAGGGTTGAACTGGTTCCCCAAATTGATATAGGGCTTCCCCGGTGGCTCAGCAGTAAAGAACATGCAAAGCAGGAGACTGAGGAGATGTGAGTTCTATCCCTGAGTTGGGAAGATCCCCTAGAGGAGGGATAACAATCCACTCCAGTATTCTTGCCTGGGAAATCTCATGGACAGAGGAGTTTGGTGGGGAGGGCTACCATCCATAGCATTGCAAAGTATCAGATATGACTGAGCAACTGAGCACAAGAATGAACATGAAATTCATATGCTGAAGCCCTAACCCCAGTACCTCAGAGTATAACCTTATTTGGAGTCAAAGTCTTTACAGAAGTAATTAAGTTAAAATGAGGTCACTAGAGTGCCCCTAAATCCAATATGATGGGCATATTTATAAAAAGGGGGAAATTAAGACACTGAGACACTCTCAGAGGGAAGATGATATAAAGAGACACAGGGAGAAGACAGCTATCTACAAGCCAAGGATAAAGACCTGGAACAGATCTTTCTCTCATAGCCCTGAGAAGGAGCCAACCCTTTTGACACCCTGATTCTAGACCTCTAGCTTCCAGAACTGTGAAATGATAAATGTCTTTTGTTAAATCACCTGCCTGTGGTACTTGGTTATGGCAGCCCTAGGAAACTAACAGAAAGTGCTTATCACAATTGAAAGCTTACATCTTTAGGGTAATCCTGTAATCAATATCTATTTACCCCACTGAGCTGCAAACCGTTTTTGCTCATCATTTTATCCCTGGCCCAAAGCATTGTGTTTGAAACATAATAAATACTGGATTGATATTTGTTGAATTTATAAATGAATAGGAGAGATTACATTTTTAAGTAAAATTTGTAACCAAATCAAGCCACCTATGTATATCTATGGAAAGGAAGAAAACCACTGGAATCAAGCAGAGTGGGATTCAGCCATGTGGTTGGAATAGAAAGCAAGGAGTTGAAGTATTAGTTGGATTGATGGACAATAGTAATTAAACTGGATAGGAAGGAAGGAAAACAGAAAAGGCTTATGAATGAGGAGGTAGGAGGTCCTTGTGAAGAACAGATGTAGCAGAAGCAACTGAATGAGAGAGTTAGGAAGTCAGGAGGTTTTGAACAGAGAGCCCCATATCCAACATTATTATTGTAGATGAGGCAGTTCTGTGGAATGACAGTGTCAAGGTCCAGAATGTCATCATGGGACTCGGAGGCTGAAGTACAGTGGAGGTGGAAGATTGAAAGTACAGAAACCAAGGAACTGAGAGGCTAGGGAATTGGCTAGGACAATAATTCGAACTTTGATAGTCACTCAAGGCAATGGCAGGGCTGGAATATAGAAAAAAGATTAGGTGTGAAGTCTTCAATATTGGGTGGAAATGGCCTAGAGGTTGATTGATGACAACAATGAGGGGACAGAGGTGATAAAGTAGTGTCAGTAGCCTCAAAGGATTTACAGATAAAAACGGAGACAGAAGCTGCAGGCTGAAAGTTGCAGTGTAGAGTAAGGATACCATGGCAACTCCCAATCCTGAGATGCTTGTGCTGTGGGAGAAGGCTGTAAGACTGTTGCTGTCCTTAGGTTTAAGCTAAGATCAGGAGTCTGAGGGGCAATGCACTAAGTAAAGAGAAAACACTGGAAATTTTGCATACCAAAAAACAGATCCAGTGGACTCTGTGCAAGATTTTAGAAGAAACAGTAGCAAAGAAGTCAGCAGGGAGACAGGATTCAATGCTGGATGAGGGTAAATACTAAACTAGAGAAGCTCTGAGATGTGAGGCTGGTGGGGTCACAGCAGCCCCCGGTGGATGTGGGAATAAGGAGAGGGCTTTGCACCTGGGCAGTGTGTAAGGGACCTATTAGTACAGTTGTGTAGTCACAAGAGCTTCCCGGGTGGTGCAGTGGTAAAGAACCCACCCGCCAATGCAGGAGATGCAGGTTTAATCCCTGGGTTGGGAAGATCCCCTGGAGTAGGAAATGGCAACTCACTCCAGTATTCTTGCCTGGGAAATACCATGAACCAAGGAACCTGGTGGATTACAGCCCACGGGGGTCACAGAAGAATTGGACACGACTTAGCGATTAAACAATAACAACAACATATCACTCTGGTAGGGGAGGTTGATAATGGGGCCAGAGGTATATGAGGTGGGGGGATGGGAGGGAGGTCCAAGCAGTGGAGAGGGGGCACGGAATATGTGTATACATGTGGCTGATACACTTTATTGTACAGCAGAAACTAACACAACATTGTCAAGCAATTATACTCTAATTTTAAGAAAATAATATCTAGTAAGGGCAATAGTAATAAGTTGTATCAAGGAAAGAAAAACTGTAAGCTAACAGTAAAGTTCATACAATAAAATAAATTTCTTCAAATGGTTAAATTGCTCAGTTGCATCAGAAAAAAATAATAAAAGGGATTAAAAGCTAAATTGAGTAAGTCTCACTGAAGAAAAAAAGAACGGTTTGTGAAAATCTTCTTTCTTTCAGTGTTACGATCATTGGAGAAGGGAATGGCAATCCACTCCAGTGTTCTTGCCTGGAGAATTCCATGGACAGAGAAGCCTGGGAGGCTACAGTCTGTGGGGTCGCAAAGAGTCGGACACGACTGAGCAACTAACACACACACAGTCCATGATCATAACTGCTTCTTTTATGCATATGGAAAACAGGGCAGGAGAAGGATATTGATCAGGAGACAAAGAGGGTCAGGAAAGTTGGAGTGAGGGTAGAGGAAGTAATTTAGAAATTAGTTTTTTCTTGTATTTCCTTGTTTACTGGGGTATAGTTGCTTCACAATGTTGTGTTAGTTTATGCTGTACAATGGAGTGAAACAGCCACCTGTATACATACATCCCCTCCCTCTTAAACCTTCCTCCTACCCCACATCCCATCCACTAGGTCACCAGAGGGCACTGAGCTGAGCTCCCTGTGCTGCACAGCAGGTTCCCATTAGCTATCTCTTTCACACATGACAGTGTGTATATGTCAATCTCAGTCTCCCTATTCATCCCATCCCCCACCCCCTCCCTGTCTCCACACATCCATTCTCTATGTCTGCGTCTCTATTCCTGCCCTGTGAATAGGTTCATCTGTACCATTTTTACAGGTTCCACATACATGTGTTATTATACAATGTTTGTTTTTCTCTTCCTGACTTTCTTCACTGTGTATGACAGGCTCTAGTTCCATCTACATCTCTGCAAATGGCCCAACTTCGTTCCTTCTTATGGTTGAGTAATATTCTATTGTATACACTGGGAAAACAGCCCAGGGAGAAAGACAACAGGACACGCAAACCGCAATCTAAACAGCAGAAGATCAGTGAAATTAATATAGGGAAATGATATAACTGAGCAGGACCATATGGGGCCTTCCCGGGGAAGCCCATTCCCCCATAACTTCTGCTTTAGCTCCTCTCTGAAGTACCTAGATAACAGTAACTGATGCACATTTCCTGAGTCTTTTTTTAACAGATGTGAAAACTCCACACCAAATGGAAGCTACTTGATGATCATGAGTACATAGCCCCAGACCTCCTTGAGCCTAAGGACTGAATGTTAACCCCTGCAACACCACCCTTTCCTTCGCTATCAACCAACCAGAGAATTGTACATGAGCTGATCATATACCCTGTGACCACCACCTACCCTCTCCACCTCACCTGGCCTTTTAGAATGCTTTGGTGAAACTCTTCAGGGAGTTCATGGTTTTTTGGACATGAGCCACCAGTCTCCTTGCATGGCCCTACAATAAACCTTCCTCTGCTCCAAACTGACATTTTGGTTCGTTTAGCCTCACTGTATGTCAGGCACACCAACTTGCCTTTATTGGCAATAATAGAAAACTAGAGAAACTGAGATTCAGAAGCAAGAAGAACATTCATTTGTTTCCAGGGAATTCAACTTGAATTATGGAATAAATGAATTATAACAAATGATGTACAAATATTAATAAGAGCCGGTGATTGGGCTCAGAAGGGGCTCATTTCCAAGCCAATGACCTACTCTTATGGGTTTTTTATGTTACTTTTCTTTGACCAAAATTTGATTCCAGGATCTGGGGAGACAAAGCTGACTCAGGTGAAGATATGCTTCAAATTTTTCTAAAGTTGGCAAGGAGGTTGATCCCTACCTCTCCAACACTTCCTGTATGTTTGCCAATCAAGCCTGCATAAATAGTTCCTTATAAGGCAGAAGGAAAAGAAGGAATATCACATGATATGGACACAATAGGAATTAGTATAATCTTGTTTCATGAAAATCTTAAGTGCTAGAGAGGATGAGGGTTAGTAGGATCTCTTATGCATTGCTTACAGCAATTTCAAGTTGAGTTTTCACATCTCTGACAAATCAGCAATTCCTCTTCAAGGCATATACCCAAAAGAAACTCCCAGAGACACATGCCAGAATATCCAGAGCCACAGTTTCCATAACTGAAAATAAATAAAATTCTGGAAACAGTCTACATAGCCATAACAGAGGTAAGGACAAATAAATTATGGTATAATTACATGATAAAATAGTATAATATGAATATATAACACTATGAGTAAAAAAAAGTCCTAGAAGACTTCAAACTGCCTGATACTCATGTATTAAAGACAACTACAACTAAACCACTTGTATGTGTATATACACAAGTTTTAGAAGTATGTTTGTTATTTACATGTGTGTGTATATATATACATATATATGATCAGTGTATATCATGTATATATCATAAAACTTTTACATATATTTATGTAAGCAAGAGAAGCAAGATTTAGGGCAATGTAATGGATGAGAGAGAAGCCCAGAGGTTACTGTAAGTCACTGCATGCTCAGTCACTTCAGTTGTGTCCGACTCTTTGCAACCCTATGGACTGTAGCTCACCAGCCTCCTCTGTCAATAGGACTCTCCAGGCAAGAATACTGGAGTGGGCTGCCATGCCTTCCCCCAGGGGATCTTCCCAACCCAGGAATCAAACCCTCGTCTCCTTTGGCTTCTGCATTGGCAGGCACATTCTTTATTGTTGAGCCACCTGGGAAGCCCCGTTATAAGTCGCTGCTGCTGCTAAGTTGCTTCAGTCGTGTCCGACTCTGTGCGACCCCATAGACGGCATCCCGTCCCTGGGATTCTCCAGGCAAGAACACTGGAGTGGGTTGCCATTTCCTTCTCCAATGCATGAAAGTGCAAAGGGAAAGTGAAGTCGCTCAGTAGTGTCCGACTCCTAGTGACCCCATGGACTGCAGCCTACCAGGCTCCTCCATCCATGGGATTCTCCAGGCAAGAGTACTGGAGTGGGGTGCCATTGCCTTCTCCTCATAAGTCACTGCAATGCATCAATTCCAGTTGAGTGGTGAGTTCAAATGTACTGCTGCTGTTTCTTATTAATACACACAAAAGAATAAACAACAATGCTTTCTCCAAGACCAGTCATAATAAGGTGTTCAATTCTGTATTACTAAGGTTTGAATCCATCCTAAAGATCAGTTCTGGGTTTTCATTGGAAGGACTGGTGCTGAAGCTGAAACTCTAATACTTTGGCCACCTCATGCGAAGTGTTGACTCATTGGAAAAGACCCTGATGCTGGGAGGAATTGGGGGCAGGAGGAGAAGGGGACGACAGAGGATGAGATGGCTGGATGGCATCACTGACTCGATGGACGCCGGGAGTTGGTGAGGGACAGGGAGGCCTGGCATGCTGCAATTCATGGGGTTGCAGAGAGTCGGACACGACTGAGCGACTGAACTGAACTGAACTGAAGGTTTGAATAAAACTAAAATGAAAAATTATTTGTAGATATTATATAAATTCAGCTAGAAAGATTAGTAACATGGCTTATAAAGTACTTTATAGATTCACTCTAACTTTATTTCTCCTTCTCACGTCTATGTAAAATGCTCTTAATCAGGAATTGGACTGTAGCCCACCATGCTCCTCTGTCCATGGGACTCTCCAGGCAAAAATACTGGAGTGGGTTGCCATGACCTCCTCCAGGGGATCTTCCTGCCCCAGAGATTGAATCTGAGTCTCCTGTATTACGGAGAAATGCTTTACCATCTGAGCCACCAGGGACTCTTTAGTTGTTACACAGGCAAAAATGCTAGGAAGACCCAAAGAGACAAATGGAAAGGAAAATATGTGTATATCATGCTCAGCCCACCACATACTCTTGGGTAAGGCCCAGCTGCTTCCTGTGCATCAATAAGGAGGGAAGCTGGTGAGAGGAGGGAAGAAACTATATGGGGTTAGACTCCTAGGAGCTATTGTAGTTTTCATGCCAGTTCATAGAGTAAAGCCTGAAAGTGAGAAGTCACTCAGTCTTGTCCAATTCTTTGCGACCCCATGGACTATATAGTCCATGGAATTTTCCAGGCCAGAATACTGGTGTGGGTAGCCTTTCCCTTCTCCAGGAGATCTTTCCAACCCAGGGATCAAACCCAGATCTCCCGCATTTTGGGTGGATTCTTTCCCAGTTGAGCCACAAGGAAAACCCAAGAATACTAATACTGGAGAGGGAGAGGGTAGTCTATCCTTTCTCCAGCAAATCTTCCCAACCCAGGAATTGAACCAGGGTCTCTTGAAGCATCGCAGGCAAATTCTTTACCAGCTGAGCTATGAGGGAAACCCAGACAGAGTTAAGCCTGGACATAGACTATTACGAAAAACCTCCATATTTGTTTTGCAGCATCAATAGTTCACAGTAGTAAGAAGTTTTAATAAAAAATAATCTGAAAAGTAAATGTTTTATTAACAACTGGCTTAGCCTGTTTGTGCTTCAGCAGACTGAGGCGATTCCTTGGTTACGTAATCACGGATTTACTCCACTTACTGCTCTTCCGTTTCTCCACTTTCTCTAACTTCCTTCTTTAAGGGTCATGTGCGTGGACCCCACTGTGGACCATTATATTGACGCCTCACTTACTAATTTAAAAGATAATTTGAACATTTCTTTTATATAAATGTGGAGTTATGCTTCTCAGGCATTCAGCCAGTGTGGCTTTTTGCAGTAGGATCTACTACCTTTCCGCTGATTCCCACGTGACCTCAGCAGCAAGGATTGTTCAAGTATCCAGTGATCATGCTGCTGCTGCTGCTGCTAAGTCGCTTCAGTCGTGTCTGACTCTGTGTGACCCCATAGACAGCAGCCCACCAGGCTCCCTAGTCCCTGGGATTCTCCAGGCAAGAACACTGGAGTGGGTTGCCACTTCCTTCTCCAATGCATGAAAGTGAAAAGTGAAAGTGAAGTCACTCAGTGGTGTCTGACTCTTAGGGACCCCATGGACTGCAGCCCACCAGGCTCCTCCATCCATGGGATTTTCCAGGCAAGAGTACTAGAGTTGGGTGCCAGAAAACTTTAAATTTACTGGATTGGCCCAAAATTCATTCAGGTTTTCTATAACATCAGGAAAACCCAAACAAACTTTTGGGCCAATCCAATATAAATGCTGACCTTAACAGGAAGAGGCATCATGATTTTTAAAATGTCATACTTTCTATGCCTTTTTATATAGTATGTTTGAAATTAATCTGGTAATGTATTGTTAAACATCAGTCAACTAATTTTGACCTCATGAAGCATATAAAACTCTCCCTAAGAGTCACAGAGATTGCTTGTTTCTGAGTCTGTCACCAAACAAGCTTTCGAAAAGCCTATTAATAATCTCCTACTCATGGAACTGATGCTCCATCACTTCAGTACTGTCCAACTCTTTGCGACCCCATGGACTGTAGCCCAGCAGGCTCCTCTGTCCATGGGTTTCTCCAGGCAAGAATACTGGAGTGGGTTGTCATTTCCTACACTCCAACTCATGGAACTAATGTAATGTTAAACATGTGTCAACTATTTTTGACCTACTGAAGCACATAAAACTTTCCCTAACCCCACTCCAGTACTCTTGCCTGGAAAATCCCATGGATGGAGGAGCCTGGAAGGCTGCAGTCCATGGGGTCGCTGAGGGTCAGACACGACTGAGCGACTTCACTTTCACTTTTCACTTTCATGCATTGGAGAAGGAAATGGCAACCCACTCCAGTGTTCTTGCCTGGAGAATCCCAGGGATGGGAAAGCCTGGTGGGCCGCCGTCTATGGGGTTGCACAAAGTCGGACATGACTGAAACGACTTACTTAGCAGCAGCAGCAGCAAGAGTCATAGAGATTGTTTGTTTCTGAGTCTATCAGGCTTTAGTAAAGCCTGTTAGGCTTTAGTACTAATGGAACTCATGGAACTATAACTTGGTCTTTGAAGAATTTGATCTTTGAAAGTAGCAATGTAATGAGAAGAACCAGATTGTTAATTGCACTTCCTCTGAAATAAGCAAATAAGAATGTCTTCATACTTTGTAACTATTACATCTGCTAGAATTGAGAAAGTGAAAGTGTTTGTTAGTATCTCAGTCATGTTTGGCTCTTTGTAGTCCACCAGACTCCTCTGTTCATAGAACTTTCCAAGCAAGAATACTGGAGTGGGTTGCCATTCCCTTCTCCAGGGGATCTTCCCAGACCAGGGATTGAACCTGGGTATCCTGCATTGCAGGCAGATTCTTACCATTTAGCCATCCAAGGACTCTAGAATAGTGAATGTTATGTCAAATGTTTTATTATTTAGATCTTACTCTGAACTCTCTTACCTGTATCATTTGAATTTGGTCTCTAAAGTCAAGCAACAGCCCTGATTTTCCTTCTTTTGTTGATGATAAGATGAATGCCCCCCACACTTTGAAGTTGGGGCTCTTAAGAAAGTTTGTTCATGACTTTTTCTCTAGCCTAGATACTCCTCCAGAACACCATCTCTGACTACTGAACCTCTCTTCCTGGATGTCTTCCTAGGAAGATTCCTAGGAATCTTCATCTCAACATAACTCACATTCAACTTATTCCCCTCCTCAACCTTCAGACCCTTCTCCTCCTCTGTGTTCTTTCTCTTAGTGAATGACGACTCTACCTGCTATTTCACCCAACTAGGATAACTCAGAGAACAGTTAATGCCCTCTCTACCTACAAATATATATTTAAAGAGGTAACAAGTACTATTTATTGCATCTTTCAAATCTCTCTGAAAATAGATCTCCTTCCCATACCTTCCACTGTTCCTATATGGGGCTCCCATTGCCTAACACCTGGACTACTACAAGTTTTCTAGCAATTCTTCCTCCCCCCAGTGTCTACCTATTTAAGTCATACTTCCAGAAGAGCTGGCTATTGTCTAAAACAGAAATTGAATGATGCAGTTCCTTTCTTAAAATCCTTTATTGGCTCCTCATAAGTCTTTAAGAAAAAGTCCCAAGTTTTCAATATGGCATAAAAGATTCTTACATTTGATCCCAGCCTCTCAAGCTCATTTTTCTTCCTCCTGTTCTCATATACTATCTCTAAGAGGTAGACCGAAGTCACTGTATTTTTCCTGAATATGCCTTACACTTTGACACCTATGTGCATTTGAATCTAATGTTCCCTTTGCCTGGGCTGTTTTTTCCTCCTTTAGCTTTCATTCAAGAATCATATCCTCTGTTCAATTTCTCTTAGTATCTCTCCAACTCCAAAAGACTTGTCTTTTCTTCTTTAATTTCGTGGATGCATATATGTGTTTTAATATCTTTCGTAATTAGCTGAATTGTTTATTTACATTCCTGACTGACTTTCCCACTAGGCTGTGAATGCCCAGGGATTAGTGATATGTGTATGGCTTGTATTTTGTCCATCTTTCTATTTCCGGTACAGACCTGATACTTAGTAAAAGACTCAACAGTTTGTAATAAAAATTTAGAAAGTATTTGAAAGAAAATGTAATCTTCCACAATCTTACCACCAGGGAGAACCAGTATTAACATTTCCTATGTATTTAAAGCGAATGATATTTCTTCTTAAAATGGTATTAGGATATATAAAACATATATATTTTATTATATAGTTATCTTTTAAAAAGGAATAGTATACTGTGAATGTATTTCCAAGTCATAAGATATTTTAAATCATAATACTTAAGAATTGCCTTACATTTTGTTGTATGCAATACCCTTACATTTGTACATTGGAGTTATTTTAAATTTTTAGGGTTATAAACAATTGCATGGTGCCCACTGAGTTCTTTTGGTAAAATCACAATAATGAAATGGTCCATCAAAGCACAGGTCTTAGTGACAGGGACCAAACTCCCAGAAACTTCTGAGATCCATACTCTCTTTCTGACTGCCCCATTGGTTCTTGAGCCTTAGTATCAGGAGGAATGGAGGAATTTATATTGTTTAGTATCAGGAGGAATTTATATTGTTTAATTATAAACAAGGTGATGAGAACGGAGTAGAAGAGAGTCTGAGATAAGTTGAGGAGAGGGTTTTGATGGCTTGGAGTGTGGCAGGAGTTAGTTGTATCTTCTTTGGTTTTGTTTTTGAAATAACTGGGAAGTACATGGAAGAAGTTGAGAGTGAGCAAGATTTTTAGAAGGTTTTGTTACAGGTTTTGTACATACTCCAGATTTGGTGTATTTGAGAGTCTATATTAGATTCTAATGCTTTTAACTTCCCTCAGATTAAAGGACAATCTTCCTTCTAAAGGCAAGGCATTGCTGAAGCTGACTTTCAGAGAGAGAGGGAGCATGTTGCTTTCTTTAATTCCTCCATATTTTTAAGACTATCAGCATATATTTTTTTCAAATTGTCTTCAAGAAAAAAGTGCCAACTGAGATTATCATCACCAGTGGAGGAATGTTCTTTTCTCTTTGAGTTGACAGATAGATGAATAGCTGAATGAAGAGATGTGTATGGACAGATGGACAAACAGTATTTTGGAGCCAATAAAAGGAAAGCAGAACACTTTCTTGGTAGGCAGTTAACAAAACTGATCTGTCTAAAGTTATTGGCTCCATTTCAGATACTGTTCATTAGGCAGCAAATGAACTAAACTCTGAGCAAGGACTTTTGTTTTATGTAGGTGAGAACAGGGTTTATGAGGTACCTTATCTATCAGGGTAGCAAAAAATACTCAAAATATTAGTCAGGCCTGTTAGAGAAATACAGATACGTGAGTGAGATAGCTCAAAGAAAACTTAATTGGTGAGAGGAATTGTAACATAAGCAAAACTACAAAAGAAATTGAGGAAAGCTAGTAGAGTGAGATGAAAACTTGTCTCTACTTATTGAGCAAATTCAAGATGACATCCATGGTCACAAAGAAACTGACTTCACTTCTGTTTGTACAAGGTGCTAGAAATCAGGGCAGTAATACAGGTTTATCATACGTAAGTTTTTGTGCCTGAGGAGTGGAAAGCAAGAGTGACGTGAATAGATATTTTAATATTAATGAAATAAAATAATAATAGTTATTAAGCTATTTGCATGGTTTGTTTTGTCAATATTTGCGTAAAGTAAAAAGTATACACTTGAACTATTAGTTCAGTTCAGTTCAGTTGCTCAGTCGTGTCTGACTCTTTTCAACCCCATGGATTGCAGCATGCCAGGCCTCCCTGTCCGTCATCAACTCCCGGAGTTTACTCAAACTCATGTCCATTGAGTCGGTGATGCCATCCAACCATCTCATCTCCAACCATCATCCCCTTCTCTGGCCTTCAATCTTTCCCAGCATCAACTATATAGAGAACTATCAGTTCAGTTCAGTTCAGTTGCTCAGCCGTGTCTGACTCTTTGCAACCTGATGAATCGCAGCACGCCAGGCCTTCCTGTCCATCACCAACTCCCGGAGTTTACCCAAACTCACATACATCGAGTCGGTGATGCCATCCAGCCATCTCATCCTCTGTCGTCCCCTTCTCCTCCTGCCCCCGATCCCTCCCAGCATCAGGGTCTTTTCCAATGAGTCAACTTTTCGCATGAGGTGGCCAAAGTACTGGAGTTTCAGCCTCAGCATCAGTCCTTCCAATGTACACCCAGGACTGATCTCCTTCAGAATGGACTGGTTGGATCTCCTTGCAGTCCAAGGGGCTTGCAAGAGTCTTCTCCAACATCACAGTTCAAAAGTAACTATATATAGACAGACCTTAACCAAAAATTATGAAACATTTGATGGTTTATACATGTCTAGAATATTTATTTTGGAGAAAGTGAAAAATCTAGGTGACATTTGATTTCTATGTTTATAAAGACTAGATTGAGAACAAAGCTAGTGACCTGTGAGGAAGGAAGTATGAAAAGGAAGCAACAAAACTGTAGAGTTAAAAGAATTAGGGACCTAGTCTTAGCCCAGGATGAAGAAAAAAAGACCCAGAGAGGGTAAGAGTTCCTGCACTTCCAGCAGATTGCAGCCTTTCCAGTGCATTCTCCTCACTGTCTTTTGCTGCTTCTATCCAACTGAACTGAGTGAAGAGTGACTGTGAGGTGGAAAGACCCTAGGGAGACAGGGCAGAAAACAGTGTCTAGGGCCATTTTGGCATAAGGTCCAGTTTGAGCCTATAAATTTGTGACAGAATTTAATATCTCTAGACGTGAGATATAACCTCTCATAGCATCAAGGTCAGGCAGTTTCAAAGGCAGTTTCATCAGTTGTTGTTTAGTCACTAAGTCATGTCCAACTCTTTTGCAACCCCATGGACTATAGCTCACCAGTCTCCTCTGTCCATGGAATTTTCCTAGCAAGGATACGGGAGTGAGTTGCCATTCCCTTCTCCAGGGAATCTTCCCAGCCAAGGGATTGAACCTGCATCTTCTGTGTCTCCTGCATTGACAAGCAGATTCTTTACCACTGAGCCACCTGGGAAGCCCCAGTTTCACCAGTAGAAGCCACTAACAACTTGACTACTAGGGGACAGGGCACAATTAACAATAATAAGTCATGGAAAACATGTCTCCTTGACCTGATGTTTTGAACAACTTTACCCTCTAAATAAGCTCTTAATGGAGAATTTTGGTGGGTCAAACAGAGGGGAAAAGGAGTTGCTTGTCAGCTAGGGAGATAGAAGGAATGCTTCAATATTGCCCTAAAATACATCTTCAAAGTGTGTGCTAGAACAATGGACACTGCAACAGCAGGCAACAACTAAGGCTGCTATTCTCAATAATCCTTACAGCTGAAACTCTAAACTTCAGCCAAAAAATGAGAGATCAGTAGCTGTAACTGTCACTGAAAACTCTGATCATTTCCATCATATTTGTAAGCATTGAAAACAGTCACCTCAGCAGCAGCATTTCCAGATACCAAGAACCTGAATACCTACCCATCTTCAGGACACATGTGCAATGGCCTTTCTTTTGACTTCTCTGGATTGACATTTGGTGAAGAAAACAGGTCTCACTCTAACCTAAACTCATGTGGCAGTTTTTTACCCCTGGGTTGACTTAGGTTAGAATTAGAAAACTGTAAAACTCCTTCCTAATGGCAACCCACTCCAGTATTTCTGCCTGGAGAATCTGAAGGACAGAGGAGCCTAGTGGGCTATATAGTCCATGGCGTTTCAAAGAGTAAGACACGACTGAGTGACTAAACAACAGCAAAACTCTTTTCAGCCTGAAAAGTAGAGATTGGTTTTTAAATCTTCTTCTTCTTTTTTTTTTTAATGTTAGTCCTTAAAAGTATTGCATTCATTATGACTCCATTCTGAAAAATAGTGTCTTTGTTTTACTTGCCCATAACATCTGCCTGCACTTTGTTCTGAAAGCAAACTCATGCACACAAGATATTATAGTGTGTTTGACAGTACAAGGCACTGGGATAACCGTTATAAAAGAAAAGGGGGCAGGACCCAAAGATAAGAAAATATTTAGACTCATGAAGTTATAGAAGCTTCTATGGGGAATAAACTATGCATATCTACAAATTTGGGTGACTCAGTGGTAAAGAATCCACCTGCTGGTGTAGGAGATGCAAGAGACAGGGGTTCGATCCCTAGGTTGGGAAGATTCCCTGTAGAAGAAAAATGCCATCCCACTCCAGTATTCTTCCCTGGGAAATCCCATGGATGGAGGAGCCTGGCTGACTGCAGTCCATTGGGTCACAAAACAGTCAGACATAACTCAGCAACTAAACAATTATCTCTTTATAATTATTATGTCTATAACTTTAACAGAATGCAGTCTGTGATAAAGGCAAGCAAAGTCCTATGTGCATTCGCAGGAGAAGTTACACCCCCAGCTTCCAGGAGGTAATCCTTATTGCAGGGGAAGGGATTGGGAGCAGTGTTTCACACAAGAAGGAAAATAACTGAGTATAGTGATTTTTTGTAAATACTCAGATTAACATTCTTGAAAAACTGTTTTAACGTCTTTTCCCACTCTTTAATAGATAAACTTTAGCCAGTTTATGATCATGGTTTACAATTTCTTTCACCTTTAGTTTCTCAAAGACTCCTTCATTGATCTATTGGTTACTTCTGACCTCTTTGACTTAACATGTCTTCAAAGAACAGAAATCAATTGGTTAATCACAGAATCAGATGATCACTACATTAAAGCAAAGACAAATTCTTGAGTGATCTTTCACTAGGCAAGGTATCATTGGGGGAGAAAATCAGTTCATTATATTATTTGGACTTCTGAGTAAAGGTTCTCAGCTCTGTTGCAATTTTCCCCCTGGGGCCCAGAAAGAGCCTTTAGTGTATCAGCCTTTAATAACCAGAGATCCTAGTCTAAGGGACTAGGATCAGTCCATGGGGAGGAAGATAAGGGGAAGGGTGAAACACACACACACACAAAAGAAAGTAGATGGGCAAGCAAATAATTTTGTCCTTTATGTATTGAATTTAACCTTCTTGAATCACTTTTTGTAATCAGCATTTTTTTAAATTTCCTCAATATTCACTCTTTCATCCATTATGAAATTTCCTTTACCTTCATATCATTAAGAAGAGTTTTTCATTCCTTTCATTCATTTATCTGTCAAATACTAAATAATGACATTAAGCAATATTAGGTATGGTTCCAGCGACGAGAGGCTATATCCTTGTAGGAATAGATGCTTAATAAACAGCTTACCTACTTACCCAAAACAAATAAAGTATATGATTTCAGGTGCTGATAGGTAATATAAAAAACAAAAACATGGAAAGGATGAGGCCAGGCAGGTAGACAGACTCAGTTCCTGTAGGGCTTTTGGTGAGGAGTTTAGATTTTACTTTATTTGTAATGGAAGGTTGTAAGCAATGAATGGTAATTATCACACTAATGATTTGAAAGGTTGATTCTGGCTGCTGTGTGACTGCCTATGGATAAGAGTAGAAGCTGGGAGATCATTTAGGAGGAGGCTGCAAGAGTATGGATAAAGAATGATGGCCCTAACTAGGATGGTAGCAATGACCAGAATTGAAATATATTTTTGTTATAGAGCTGCCAAGGCTTATTGGTAGAATGAAAGAGAAACGGGGATTTTCATAAAATGAAAAAAAAGAATCAGACGTGATTCCTAAGTACGGACCTGAGCAATAAGGTGAATAGAATTCCTTTGCAGAGGAATTTTAATTGCTTCTTAATATATGTGTATTAATTAGTTCATGTCTTCCATTTTCTAGCACATGTATGTGTGCCCAGATAATGAAGTGGTTCTAGGATGAAGAGTTAAAGTGTTATTCAAGGAGAAACCTGCGGATGATACTCACATTTTTATGCCTTCCAAAGTCATATATCCAATCACATATTTGTTATATCCCCTAGCTCAGTTGACAAAGAATCTGCCCGCAATGCAGGAGGCGCTAGTTTGATTCCTGGGTCGGGAAGATCTCCTGGAAAAGGAACAGGCTACCCACTCCAGTATTCTTGGGCTTCTCTTATGGCTCAGCTGGTAAAAAATCCACCTGCAATACAGGTGATCTGGTTTCAATCCCTGGATTGGGAAGATCTCCTGGAGAAGGGAAAGGCTACCCACTTCAGTATTCTGGCCTAGAGAATTCCATGAAAGTATAGTCCATGGGGTCACAAAGAGTTGGACATGACCGAGTGACTTTCACTGTCACTTGGATATCTAAGCGCCATCGTAAGAGATATCACTGCTGCTAAGTGCTAAGTCACTTCAGTCGTGTCCGACTCTGTGCGACCCCATAGACAGCAGCCCACCAGGCTCCCCCATCCCTGGGATTCTCCAGGCAAGAACACTGGAGTGGGTTGTCATTTCCTTGTCCATAGAGAAGAGATATCACTGCTGCCACCCTAATCCAAGCCTTGGACAAACACAACAGCCTCTTAACTGGTCTACCTGGTCTTAAAATTTTCCCAGTTCTTCTCTTTATAACAGCCTAAGGAATCTTAAAATCACGGCTTGCTTTCCTACTTAAAATCTTCCAACGGCTTTCCATTGCATCTAGGGTAAAATCTGTCTGCCTTGCACTCTAAGATCCTAGGATTCTCCCCAGCCTCAGTGGCCACTCCTTTCCAGGTTCATTCTTTGTGCCTTTCTGTCTGCTCCAAGAAAAGTACCCAGCTCTTTATCTCCTCATTGTTTCTCTACAGTCCTTCATCTACTCCAAATGGTCTTTCTGTAGCCCTTCACATGATGGCTTCCTTCGCATTTTTCAGGTCATATATCTCCTCAGAAAAGCTGTCCCTGACCACACTCTGTAAGTGGATACCCTCAAGACCCTACAGCATTACCCTGCTTGAATTTTTTTTTGTAGTACTTAGGCCTCACTGAACTTACTTTTCTTCTCCATTATCTTTCTCCTCCCTAAATGCTTATCACTATATTCCTAGTACCTAAAACAATGTTGGCACATAGCTGGCACCCAATAAGATTTTGTTGACTCCATGAATTCACATTTTATGAAAAATTTTGATAGGAATGATTGGATTGAAGCCAGGTATAAAGTATGAAGAAATGAGGATGTATGTCACATGCATTGGCCAACACAGCATGTGATAGTGAAGGAGGAATCAGAACTGGCCCTATCTTGAAAGCAGGACTCCATCTTGGGCTGGACTGTGGATTCTGAGCTATAGGCCCAGTATCTGTGGAAACGACAAACCAACTGGAAACCCAGGCCCCAGGAAGGAAGAGCCCCTAATTATCTGTGTAACCAAATGGAATCATACAGTCTACTATGCTTATTGAGGTATGACCACAGGCCTATTGATAATTGTCCACTGTTAACTACCTAGGCTTAAGGCATATGAATCACGGGTTAACTTTTATTGTCAGGGAATTTGGGGAGGTGGGTTCGTGCATGTACACTTAAGGTACATAAGGTTTTCACAAAAACTGGTCGGGGGTCCTTGGCTAAGGGGAGACTCTGCCTTGGGCCCGCTGGTGTAATAAACTGCACTCCACTATTTGCATTATCCTTCTGAGTGAGTTTATTTCCCAGAACGTGTGGCTACAACAATAGCAAACCAGAAATGTTAAAACTGTCATCATACTTTAGGGAAAACACGAAAAGGAAGGCAACACCCAAGTCAGAATTAGCACAAACTGTATAACTCTATGTGGTACAAAATGTACTCATTTACATACAACCTAGAACAGTGTCTGGTACATTATTAGGCCCTCAGCAAATTTTCGCAAAGTAAATGAAATAAATAAACACCTATGATTTAAAAGCGTGCACATGATTAAACCAAAGGCAAAGCCAAAATGATTAAACTTTAACTAATGGGGATATTTTGATTCCAAAATAGTTGTTCTGCTAAGGGAGGGGAAAATACAGTTTCACTGAGGCAGCCCCATGTTAAGCAGAGCAATGGCACCCCACTCCAGTACTCTTGCCTGGAGAATCCCAGGGACGGGGGAGCCTGGTGGGTTGCCGTCTATGGGGTCGCACAGAGTCGGATACGACTGAAGCGACTTAGTAGCAGCAGCAGCAGCTTTCCTATAATAACCGTGGAAGCAGAGAATAGACACCCTCTCCCCTCATCTTGCCAGATGTGGGGTCATCTCAGCCCATTCATCTCACCTGCTCTGTGCCTCACTCCACCAACTTGGAACCAGCCAGACAGGATCACTGAATAAGTATTACTCCCACTTACTCAAACAACTAGTGAACATTCAATGTGATAATTCTGCATTAACTTCATGTTTCTTGACACTTTTATTCTTACTAGACAGTATAAACTGAGTTATTAACCAAAGCAGGGCAAATGTTTTGATTAAAATGACTATTTACATTAATATTTGTTTTAAAACATAGTCCATTCAGGGATTAATCAAATTCAATTTGCTTTATTTTCTATTTTGAAAAATGCTATACAGAAAAAACAAGGGAAAATGGAAATAAGATAGCTCTTTTAGGAAAGAGCAAACTAAATTAATACCACATTTTAAAAAGGTGTATTTAAATATCAGAAATGTTTCAAAAGAAAGTGAACAATCCTTACAAGTGATTAATAATACTAAAATAAGTGAAATAGGTGAGGAAGATTAGAGGTATAATATCTTTATACAACAACAAAGGTGGTCAAAAAGTTATAATATAACTAACAGTTATAATATAAATAAGCACCACAGATGTAACATGTAATTAATGCCACTGTATGTTGCATATGAAAGTTGTTAAGAGAGTAAATCCTTAGAGTTCCCATTACAAGGAAAAAATATGTTTTCTTTTTCTGTTATTTTATACCTCTCTGAAATGAGAAATACTCACTAAACTTCTTGTGGGAATCATCTTATAATGTATGTAAGTGAAATCATTATGCAGTACACTTGAAACTTACAGAGTGCTCTATGTCAATAATACCGCAGTAAAACTGATAGAAAAAACATTAATAAAAGCAATTAATCTCTGATCAAAAAGCAAAAAAAGAGTAATGATAATATAATACCACTACCAGGAATAATATATCCAAATAGATTCTTACCAAGCCACCACCAATGATAGCTATATTTTTTCTTTGAATATCAGAAGAATCCATCACTGCTGAAGTGTTTTTCACAGCTGTTGCAGCTCTCTTCACAGAGCAAACTGTCTCCTATACACTGACTTCCCTCCGTCTTTGCCTTAAGCCCTGCATTGGTGAGCCAGCAGCAGCATTTGAATAGAGCCCTTTTTCCTTGAACTTAGAAGGTAGCATTTAACCCATTAGTTGCCGGAAGGACAATCAGCTCAACTTTAGGGGAAAGGGAATTTGTCGCAATAACCAAATTTTGAAAAATCCAGCCAAGTGAAGACTGAACACTCTCTTATGTGTAAGTCAGAATTTTTAAAGCACAAGTTTTGTGGCTTTTCTTCTTCCTTTTCTATACCAAGTATTCTTAGTTTCATTTTCAACCATGACTAACCCATGCATGAAACTTCCCTGATCTGGTGTCCCAGAGCATCTTACACTTCTCTTAATAAGATGGCGTGGTTTCCCAATTGTTCTGTGGATTGTTCTTGTTATTAAGACTGGTCAGGAATTTCACCTAAACCATCCTTATGGATTGTCTTTAACAGACTATACCAGGGAAAACATTTTTCATACTCTGAATATTCTCCTGAGCAAGATTTTGAATTATAAAACTGACAATACTTCCTTTTTTGTATCAAATGCTAGAAACGTTAGAATCTAATTTGTGTATTAATCCTAGGGGAAATGGATAATATTATGCTTTTTGTAAATTCATTCATGGCTTCATATTGTCTCTTAAATTCTTTGTCTTCTTCCGCTCCATTTTAAATGTATATTTTAAATTTCTGTGTGTATTTTTGAATTGGAGGGTTTTTTATAAAACAGAACATGACAGGTAAAATAAAGTAAGAATGTAAATGAAGATGCTTCTTCACTTCCTGGTGAGAGCAGGAAGCCTTCAGACTGGTTTTCCTCTCATGAGGAACTAGGGTTCAACATCAGTAGATGGTGACCTCTTGTGGATAAGTATAATCAGCATTGTTGTTAGGAATTTTTTTTCAGAAACGTTTACTTATTTATTTAGAATAGTTAATGAGCTTCCCATGTAGCAGTGGTAAAGAATCCACGTGCAATGCAGGAGACATAGAAGACAGGGGTTTGATCCCTGGCTTGGGAAGATCCCCTAGAGTAGGAAATGGCAACCCACTCCAGTATTCTTGCCTGGAAAATTCCATGAACAGAGGACCCAGGCAGGATACAGTCCATGGGGTCATAAAGAGTGAGACATGACTGAGTACACACACACACACACACACACACACACACACACAGAATAGCTAATACATTTACATTTTATGAAATACAAAAAGTACAAAAGGGTATACAATGAATAGTCAGTTTTCTTTTTCTTTTTTTTTTTTTACTTTATTTAAATTTATTTATTTATTTATTTATTTTTTTGCATTGAACCTGGACTGGCATCTCGTTTCATACATGACATTTCACATGTTTCAATGCCATTCTCCCAAATCTTGCCACCCTCTCCCTCTCCCACAGAGTTCATAAGTCTGTTCTATACATCAGTGTCTCTTTTGCTGTCTCGTATACAGGGTTATCGTTACCATCTTTCTCAATTCCATATATATGCGTTAGTATACTGTATTGGTGTTTGTCCTTCTGGCTTACTTCACTCTGTATAATAGGCGTGGAGTCAGTTCTCTTCTAATCTTGTCCCTTAGCCAGCTATTTCCCCCAAGATAACCAGGTTTTTTATTCCCTCTTCTTTTATGAACACCTATCTCCTGCTTTCTCTCTCTCCCTCCCTCATACCTCCTTCCTTTTTTTTCATAAATAGTAGCCAATTTTATACACTTTTCCACACTCCAGGTTTTCATTTACAACATAAACTCAATAATTATTTAATGTCAGTATACAGAGAGCTGTTTCATTTGTTTTTTCATTGTGGACTATAACACCAAAAACTAAAGCACGTAAAACCCAAGTATACAGTCCAATAACTTATTGTAAAGCAAATACTCATGTATTTACCACTCAGACTATGAAAAAAAAATTGCCAGGGCCCCAAAAGTCTACATGTGTCCATTGCCAAAAGTCTCTTCACAGAGGTAATCGCCATTCATACAAGCAACCTTATAATCCTTTAGTTTTGGACTTCCCTGGTGGTTCAGAGGTTAAGAATCTCCTCGCCATGCAGGGGACACAGGTTCAATCCCCGACTGGGGAAGATTCCACGTGCCTCAGAGCAACTAAGCCCTTGTACCACAGCTACTGAGTCTGCACTCTAGAGCCCACGGGCCACAACTACTGGGGCCACACAGTGCAACTGCTGAAGCCTGCATGTTCTGGAGCCTGTGCTCTGCAGCAGGAGAAGCCACCGCAATGAGAAGCCTGTACACGGCAACTAGAGAGTAGCCCCGGCTCACTGCAGCTAGAGAAAAGTCCATGCACGGCAACAAAGACCCAGTGCAGCCAAAAATTAATAAATAAGCTTTAGTTTTGCCTCTTTGCTTCTTTTTATTCATTTACAGTAAGCTTTACTATAATGAATTATGCTGGGTTTTTTTCTTTGAAATTTGCTTCTTTTCTTCAGTATTTTATTAATCTGTGTTATTCCATGGTGTTCTAATTCACTTGTTTTCATTTATCCATTCTACTGCTGATGGACATTTGGGTGTTCCCAGTTTTTCAATATTGGGTGGCCAGAAAGCTTGTTAGGGCTTTTCCATAAGATGCTACAGAAAAACCTAAATGAACTTTATGGCCAACCAAATATTTTGAATAATGCTGCTATGATCAGCCTTGGATATATTAGTACAATGTAGTACACATACAAATGAGCATGTATATTAGTACAGTGTAGTGCACATACATATGAGCATGTATATTAGCACACTGTAGTGCACATATATATGAGCATGTATTTTACTACAACATAGTGTGCATACATGTGAGCTTGTATATTAGTACAGTGTAGTGTGAAGAAGGCTGAGCGCGAAGAACTGATGCTTTTGAACTGTGGTGTTGGAAAAGACTCTTGAGAGTCCCTTGGACTGCAAGGAGATCCAACCAGTCCATTCTAAAGGAGATCAGTCCTGGGCGTTCATTGGAAGGACTAATGCTGAAACTGAAACGCCGGTACTTTGGCCACCTCATGCAAAGAGTTGACTCATTGGAAAAGACCCTGATGCTGGGAGGGATTGGGGGCAGGAGGAGAAGGGGTGACAGAGGATGAGCTGGTTGGATGGCATCACCGACTCAATGGACGTGAGTTTGAGTGAACTCCGGGAGTTGGTGATGGACAGGGAGGCCTGGCGTGCTGCGTTTCATGGGGTCGCAAAGAGTCGGACACGACTGAGCAACTGAACTGAACTGAACTCAACTGAGTGCGTGTACATACGAGCTTAGTATAGTGTAGTGCACATTCATATGAGCATGTATATTAGTACAATGAAGCGCACATACATATGAGCATGTATAGGAATTATATACTGGTTATGCTTATTTTTAATTTTCTGAAACAAAGTTATGTTCCAAAGCATTTTACTTTTACTTGACACAGTGTATAGAAATTTCTCTTCTGCTACATCCTCATCAACATGTACATTGTTGGTATACCCAGTACTTGCTGGTGGATGTGTACTCTATTCCACTATCATTTTAATCTGCATTCTTTGATTATAAATAAAGGTGGGCACCTCATTCACATTTGCTTTTCTTCCTGTGTATACTGCTCAATTTTCATTTGGGTTGTCTTTGTTTTTTTTTTTTCTTTTAACTGACATTGGATATGAGTTTTATTCTTTATATATATTGCAAATAACGTCCACTCTCTGGCTTGCCTTTTTGCTTTCTTAGTGATGCCTTTTGATGAAAAGATATTCTGAATTTTAGCATATCAAATGTACCAACCCTTTCCTTTATAGATTTGTTTTGACGGTTATTTATTTGGGTTTAGGAACTCATGTTACCTAATTTACGTATGACTATTTTAAACTGAGTGCTCAAAACTGTATTAAAAAAAAATCGAGAAGGCAGAACAGAAGGATGTGGATCTTACCACCTCCCACAAAAGCATCAAAAATACATTTACGTGTGGAACAATTCTCACAGAACACCTACTGAATGCTGGCAGAAGAGCTCCAAAGCTACATGACAGGTTACAATGTAACCAGGTAGGATGAAAGAAAAAAGCAAAGGATTGGTAGGGGACCAGCATCCCTGAAGGGGAGCTGTGAAAGAGGAAAGTTTCCCTTACCTTAGGAACACCCTTCAGAGCCTGAGACGACAGACAAGATAGATTGGGAGCTTCAGAGGCTCAGAGCAGAGTGTAGCAGCCAGACTGTCGCAGGCAGAAAGGAGAAAGACAAGCACAGACAGTCCTGGCTACCTTCCTGCGCTCCCCAGTCTGAGGTGCTAGTCTGCTGGTGTGCAGAAATCTGAGCTTCAGAAGAGAGACCAGGGGAGAGTACTCGGGATGGCTCCATGGAAACAGCCTGAAGGGTCTGGAGTACGGTCCAAGCAGCAACCAAGGGTGTAGATGGGAGGGGCCCTGGTCCATCAGAGAAGCCCTATCGTTAACACAAGTATAAAAGGAAGGACATGGCCCCACCATACGGTCTCATTTTCAGCATGCTCACTGCAGGCAAGGCTCCAGTGTGCAAGCAATGGTGGGCTGTCCACAAGCAGAGGCAGGGCTGAAATCTGAGCCTATGCCCAGAAGCTGTGATCCAGATTTACACCATCAGTGGCCAATTTGTGAGCTCAGTACCTGATGAACTTCGGGGTGGGTTATTAGTGCTCCCACAGCTGGAGTGGGTCCCATGGTAGCAGCTGCAAACTTTGTGGGTGGGCACATGTAGAGGCAAGGCTGGGCCTGAAATGATTCCATAGTCCCTACAGCAGATGTAAATGTACAACTATAGCGGTCCCAATGCCTGACTACAGAGAATCTGTACTGATGAATCTGCACTGGTGACTTTGTGAGCACACTGCCTAAAGGACACCTAGCGCAATCACCTGCATTTCCCTGGTAGAGATGGGTCTGAGGGCAGTAACAACCAACCATGTACTTTGTGAGCCAGCACAATGGGTGACAGATGACACCACAGTGTACACTTCATGGGGGACAGCTCCTGTGAAGGGATACCTAGTGGCTCTTCTACTGGAAGAGAAGGTCAGTTTCCCAAGGCAATAGAAATAAAACACAAAAATAAAGGAAAGTGATCAAACCAAACTTTAGAGCTTTTGCATGGCAAAGGAAACGAAGCGATATGGAATATGAGAAAGTATTTGCAAACAATGTGACCAAAAGGGCTTAATTTCCAAAACATTCAAACAGCTCATAATGGGTTGGCCAAAAAGTCAGCAAATACAAACTACTATATATGAAATAGATAAAGAGTAAAGTCCTACTGTATAGCACAGGGAACTATCTGCAATATCCTGCTGCTGCTGCTGCTAAGTCAATTCAGTCGTGTCCGACTCCGTTCGACCCCATAGACCGCAGCCCACCAGGCTCCCCATCCCTGGGATTCTCCAGGCAAGAACACTGGAGTGGGTTGCCATTTCCTTCTCCAGTGCATGAAAGTGAAAAGTGAAAGTGAAGTCGCTTGGTCGTGTCCGACTCCTAGCGACCCCATGGACTGCAGCCTACCAGGCCCCTCTGTCCACGGGATTTTTCAGGCAAGAGTACTGGAGTGGGTTGCCATTGCGTTCTCCCTGCAATATCCTATAAACACCAATAATGGAAAATAGTACAAAAAGTAATATACATATGTATAATTGAATCACTTTGATATACACTAGAAGGAGATGAGACCTGGGTGTTCATTGGAAGGACTGATGTTGAAGCTGAAACTCCAATACTTTGGCCACCTCATGCAAAGAGTTGACTCATTGGAAAAGACCCTAATGCTGGGAAGGAATGGGGGCAGGAGGAGAAGGGAATGACAGAGATGAGATGGCTGGATGGCATCACCGACTCGACGGACATGGGTTTGGGTTGACTCCAGGAGTTGGTGATGGATAAGGAGGCCTGGCGTGCTGCAATTCACGGGGCCACAAAGAGTCAGACATAACTGAGTGACTGAACTGAACTGAACTGAAGAAACTAACATTACATTGTAAATGATTATACTTCAAAAAAAAAGAAATGACTTGGAAAGAAAAAAGACTGCAGTAATCTGAAGCTTAAGCTAGCAGTACATTAACTTAGAGAGGATTTATTTTTGCTTCTGCCTTGTGCCCATAGGTGATTTCACACTCATTCGATGTGTGGAATTAGCAAGGTCTGTCTGTTTCTGAAATGGTTGTTCCACTGGTGTCTGCATGCCCCATGTGACACTAAACAAGTGATCTTCACTTTTTGTTCTTTCAGCCTAGGAATTGAATAACTTTTTCCCATAACATGTCATGTGCTTATTTTGAATGTTATTTATCTGAAAGACAAATCCTATGGAAGTATTCATTGGCAGTTTAGTCACAGATAAAATAGCCTGAAACTTACATACAATTGTCTGCTTGATAACTGCAAACTTTTTCCCTTCTACTCAAAAAGTACATCTGATAGGATATTATTACCCGAGTAACAGTCTGTCTGCTTCAATTATTTTTAAAAATTTTTTTTAAAATTTCAAACCCTGACTCTATATATGACATTGTTGACCCACTTCACAAATGATCTAGTTAAAACAATGTGTTAATTCATTAAGATTGACTATGAGGATGCTGATAACTGTTATCTTAAGATGTTTCAAGAACATTAATGGAGTGGATCAAATTTACCAGGTCTGAGCCAAAGAAACGTACATCAAGCAAGTAGATTATGTAAGAGTTAATGATGAATCATGTGGTTCTATGCAGTCTGCAACAACATGCTTGTGGACTGATAGGCAATGATCATTATCACTTTAGTTACTTTACTGGCAAGACCCTGGTCTTGTCTCAGTTCACTCTCAGTAGAATAGGTAAAAATATTTTGTACTGTTGCCTCCCAGGAATTTCCCCAGTCCCCATAGCAGGGAGAATCAGTATTACTGCTTCTCCAATTAGGTGACAATTTTCAAGACTCATCTTGCCTTCCTTTTTTTTTTTTTTTTGACAATACAAATCTAAATGAAATTTGAATTATAAAGTAGCTACATTTTATAAGACCTGAATAATGTGGATTTGATGTTCTTTGGGTTGGAGGAGAATGAAAGAGAAAATTAACTTTTTGTATGAGGTTAGACAGGAGAAAACAGATCTGAGTAGAATAACATAGTCAATAACTTTATAAATTGAAGGATAGCATGAGGTCCCTGGGCATCTGTGAGAGAAAGGGCACCAAAAGCTTGTAAAAAGTTTAACTATTACAAAGCTACATTTCAGCCATGGCTACTTGTCTTTCTAGTCTTCCTAAAAATCTAGTAGAAAGAGTTGCTTCAGAGGGGCTTCAGCAAAGTTAAAGATGACCACATTCCTTTTCTCTGGAAGATTTTCTTGAGAAAAAAAGAAATTAATAATTTTTTTTTCTTCCTCCTCTGAGCCTGAAAAATGTGAGGCTGTGGGACAAGGAATTTATGGGGTAACTAATGTGTCAGGAGCAGCTGCATTTCACCCTCATTGGAATTTGATTACTTGTTAATCTTTTAATCAGGTCCTTTTCCAACTGAATGACTCCAAGAGGGGCACACTTTACAGTATGTTTACTTTACAGGAGACACTGAATATTTCCATATTTCTCTACATTTAAGTTTTAAAAAATCTGCATTATTGGGAGTAATAAAAGTTTATAAAAATTAAAATTTAGTAGAGATTAATTAGTACAATATTTGCTCTGTTGTTTTCATTATTGCTAAACTGTTGAAGTTGAAAGAATATGGTCTCACTCTGTTTGATGAACTCTGCTTGCTCAATAATTGTTTATTCATTTCACCAGGCCTTTGGCACTTGCAGCTCTATGTTTTCTTCTATCTTTGCAGGGCTGGCTCTGAGTGTTTAGGTCCGAAAAGAAAAAAGGTATAGGGAATGAATGTGCTTAGTCACTACAGTCATGTCAGACTCTTTGTGACCCAGTGGACGGTAGCTGCCAGGCTCCTCTCTCCATGGAATTCTTTAGGCAAGATTACTGGAGTGGATAGCCACTCCAGGGGATCTTCCTGACACAGGAATCAAACCGGTGTCTCCAGGACTGTAAGCAGATTCTTTACCACTGAGCCACTGGGGAAGCACAGGGGATGAATAGAAACGGAAATAAATATTAAAATAAATTAAGAATGGATCTAATACTCCATAATGTCATAAATTTAGGTGTGTACTTAATTCAACCCTTTCTACTTGAGGTTGCTAAAAAGATTTTTTTTTAAACCAGGAGAAAAAGAAGAGATCATCTAAGACAGAGCTCTGAGGCACTTTCTCATCTTCCAGTGAAGAGCTAACAAAGAATAGTTATGAAGGAATAACTAGAGGGAGATCCAATATTGCAAGATCAGTAAAGAGATTTCCAAAGGGAAGGAGAGTCAATGGCACCACTGCTGCGGAAAATATAGGACATTGACTATCAGATTTGTGTTGCAGCAAAAAAGAAATGAAGTTTTTCCTCTCCTGAGAACAAGTAAAGAGAACAGAGAACAGGACAAATGAGCCTGAAAGAGCTGATCAATCTTAGTTTTTTAACTTACTAATCTGCAGTGTTGGTACCTAGATTTGTCCTTCACAAAGTTAACCTATCACCCCCCCTCCACCTCCACACTGTGTAAATTATATCCTGCACCTGGTGTTTATTCTCTCTGAACTCTCTTGCAGCCAAAAAAAAAAAAAAAAAAAAAAAACCTTATAGCTGTTTGTATTTCAGAAGGAAGGTTGCTGGTCAATAACCCAGAGACAAACGAACACAGCTGACACCAGCTGAGACTATTTTGAAATAATGCAGGAAGAAGGATGCAAGACCTTCATTCAGTTCAGTTCAGTCACTCAGTCGTGTCCGACTCTTTGCAACCCCGTGAATCACAGCACGCCAGGCCTCCCTGTCCATCACCAACTCCTGGAGTTTACTCAAACTCATGTCCATCGAGTCTGTGTTGCCATCCAGCTATCTCATCATCTGTCGTCCCCTTCTCCTCCTGCCTCCAATCCCTTCCAGCATCAGAGTCTTTTCCAATGAGTCAACTCTTTGCACAAGGTGGTCAAAATATTGGAGTTTAAGCTTTAGCATCAGTCCCTCCAAAGAACACCCAGGACTGATCTCCTTTAGAATGGACTGGTTGGATCTCCTTGCAGTCCAAGGGACTCTCAAGAGTCTTCTCCAACACCACAGTTCATCCAACACCACAGTTCAAAAGCACCAATTCTTTGGTGCTCAGCTTTCTTCACAGTCCAATTCTCACATCCATACTTGACCACTGGAAAAACCATAGCCTTGACTAGACGGACCTTTGTTGGCAAAGTAATGTCTCTGCTTTTGAATATGCTATCTAGGTTGGTCATAACTTTCCTTCCAAGGAGTAAGCGTCTTTTAATTTCATGGATGCAGTCACCATCTGCAGTGATTTTGGAGCTCCTAAAAATAAAGTCTGACACTGTTTCCACTGTTTCCCCATCTATTTCCCATGAAGTGATAGGACCAGATGCCATGATCTTCATTTTCTGAATGTTGAGCTTTAAGCCAACTTTTTCACTCTCCACTTTCACTTTCATCAAGAGGCTTTTTAGTTCCTCTTCACTTTCTGCCATAAGGGTGGTGTCATCTGCATATCTGAGGTTATTGATATTTCTCCAGGCAATCTTGATTCCAGCTTGTGCTTCTTCCAGCCCAGCGTTTCTCATGATGTACTCTGCATATAAGACCTTCATTAGTTTGAGCCTTATCATTTATCTACCCCAGACGATGAGTCCCAGTCTATATAACCTCTTTTAATCCCACTAGGTGAGTGGGGCAGAGTTCATGAGCTGTTAGTCTCCTGTGTTCTCCCTCTTATCTGACAAAAGGAATAAAGCCACATTCTCTATTTCTTTCAAACTCTGTCTGCTTATTTCTACTCAGCATCAATGGACAAGGAGTCAGGATCTTGGCAACTTTTGTAACTTGTTGGTCATTGGTGAACCTAACAAGAGCAGTATCAGTGGAGTAATGTGAACTGAAGGTAGACTGTAGTAAACTGAAGAGAAAATGAGAGGTGAAGAATGAAGATGGCGAGCAAATATGCCTTAGGAATGGAGAAGTAGTTGAAGCAGAACGCAAAGTTGAGGCAGTTTTTTCGTTTTGTTTTGTTTTTAAACATGGGAGATAATACAGAAAATTTACAGTATTTGTTTACGGCAATGGTTCAAGAAAGAGAATAAACTGTTACCAAATCCCAGTCCCCTCTGCGCTACACTACAGGCCAATAAATCTGAGAGACCAGGTGTTGAGGCAAGAAATAGGACTTTATTCAGAAAGCCAGCTGACCAAGAAGACTGCAGACTAATGTCTCAAAATAACCATCTTATTGGGGTTTGGATGCCAGGTTCTTTTATAGAACAGAAATGGGGGCGAGGAGGGAGGTGAGGTGAGGAGGTAAAGTATAAAAGGCCATTAATCTTACAAATATCTCCTGGAATGGCAAGCCTCAGGGAGGAGATGAGTTAATTTCTTCCTTCCTGTAGACAGCAATAAGTGGACAGGATCCTGAACAAAGGCCTTTTGGTTAAACATTCAGGCAGAGGAGCAGGGTTCCCCAAGGCCAGCCATTAGGTATGAACAGTGTCTTTTTAGAGATCAAAGAACAGTGTGTTTTTAGAGATCAAAAGCAATGGAAAGCAAGGTTAAAGTAAAAGAAACAGATCCAACATGAAGTCAGTTCTTCCCTGTAACAAAACTGATAATGTAGGAAGAAGAGTGTCAGTAGGTTGGCTTTACTGTGCACAGGCAAGCAGACCCAAGTTTGCTTTGGTAAAAGTTTTACAGTTATGTGAGTTCATCTGGGGTGGATATCTAAGACTATTCACTCACATGGCTGATAATTGATGGTAAGTGTCAGCTGGGAGCTCTGCTAAGCTGTTGACTAGAATGCCTGTTTGTATAGCACAACTGTTTCAGGGCAGTCACACTTTTTACTGGTGAATGACTTAGCACAGAGTAGTTGTCTCAAGAGAATCACAGGGAAGTAGCACAGCCTTTTCTGACCTACTTTCAGCAGTCACTTTTCTCAGATTCTATTGGCTATCAGTGAGTCATAAGATCTGACTGTTAAAGGAGAAGATACCATTTAGACTCACATGTGAAAAAGTCACACTGAGAAAAGCGAATGGGATGGCAGATATTGTTGTTGGAAAATAAATTTTGCCATATACATTTTAAAAATTATTTTTAATCATTCTTCAGTGCCGTGTTCCCTTTCCTGAGAAATATTAATAATGATACAAAAAACAAACCCCACAATGTGTCTGCAAAATAATAAAGATTGTGGGCTAGTTGGATGATCTTGGGCAACAATTTTCTTTTCTATAAGTATGAATAATAATAGGCCCTATATCATAAGGTTGTTCTGAGTGTTAAAAGACTTTATAACTTATAACATCTAGAAAATTTTCTAAATCATAAATGTATCAGTAGGTGATTGCTAAAAGGCATTAAAACAGCCCATTTATAAAACATCTGTCAGTTAACATTAAGTCAAAGTGTATCATGGAAACAGAAGATATCCTCAAAATAAAAAAGAATTATCTAAAATAAAATGAGAAACATACATCAGGCAAATAATAACTAATATAAAACTGGCACAGAAATCAATATTTTTAAAAAATTTAAATAACAAGTAACAGAAATAGTGATGTTACCCAATGAAGACAGACAACCTATAAAGAAATCATTAAAGCATTGTATATAATAGCAAAAAATTACTGTTCATTAAGAAACTGCATAAAAAGCTTTATATTCATTCAATGAAATACTGTTAAAAAGATTATTAAGAAAATGTGATAATATGTGCTAAATACAAGCCATGGAATACTATTAAGTAAAAAGATATTTAATTTGTATGCAGAGTACATCATGAGAAATGCTGGACTGGAAGAAGCACAAGCTGGAATCAAGACTGCTGGGAGAAATATCAATAATCTCAGATATGCAGATGACACCACCCTTATGGCAGAAAGTGAAGAGGAACTCAAAAACCTCTTGATGAAAGTGAAAGTGGAGAGTGAAAAAGTTGGCTTAAAGCTCAACATTCAGAAAACGAAGATCATGGCTTCTGGTCCCATCACTTCATGGGAAATAGATGGGGAAACAGTGGAAACAGTGTTAGACTTCATTTTCTGGGCTCCAAAATCACTGCAGATGGTGAGACTGCATCCATGAAATTAAAAGACGCTTACTCCTTGGAAGGAAAGTTATGACCAACCTAGATAGCATATTAAAAAGCAGAGACATAACTTTGCCAACCAAGGTCTGTCTAGTCAAGGCTATGGTGGTTTTTCCTGTGGTCAAGTATGGATGTGAGAGTTGGACTGTGAAGAAAGCTGAGTGCTGAAGAATTGATGCTTTTGAACTGTGGTGTTGGAGAAGATTCTTGAGAGTCCCTTGGACTGCAAGGAGATCCAACCAGTCCATTCTGAAGGAGATCAGCCCTGGGATTTCTTTGGAAGGAATGATCCTAAGGCTGAAACTCCAGTACTTTGGCCACCTCATGTGAAGAGTTGACTCATTGGAAAAGACTCTGATGCTGGGAGGGATTGGGGGCAGGAGGAGAAGGGGACGACAGAGGATGAAATGGCTGGATGGCATCTGACTCGGTGGACGTGAGTCTGAGTGAACTCCGGGAGTTGGTGATGGACAGGGAGGCCTGGCATGCTACGATTCATGAGGTCGCAAAGAGTCGGATACGACTGAGCCACTGAACTGAGCTGAATGAACTGAATGGCTAGATGTTAAAAATAGAATTCAGGTATAGAAAAGGTATATTCAGGTATAAAACCATAAATTTTAAAAAGTTTGTTTGCATACCAATACGCAAACCAAAAAAAAAAAAATACACTGGTGATTATTATATCAAAATAAGAATAGTCTCGGGGGATGTGGAAGAAAATGCCACTCCACTATTTGTAATTTATTTTATTTTACAAAGTATGAATTAAGTACATCAAAATGTTAGCATTTCCTAGGAAATGATAGTAATTTTAAGTGCTTATTTCTGTATTTTTCTGTCAAATGGATGACAACACTAACAATACTATCCTCATACTAAACTTTGGTGTATTGTCTTTTTGTTTAGTATGGTGGAAAACATAAACATATAGGATGGATGGTTCATTGTTTTCTAAAACCATTCCACTATCTTTTATTCTGACCTTCTGACTTCTAAATAACTCTTCATCTGTTTGAAGGAAGGAGAAGATACTGAAACTCAAAAAGTTGTTGGTGGGTTTCTGCAATGTTTCAATGTTTAGATGGTAGTTCAACTATTATCCTCATTTAAATTTTCAAATTTTAAATATGTTCCAGTCAAGTTCATAAGCAACAAAATAACATAAACAGTGTTTCCAAGAGGTCTGATAGAGAATAACCCTTACGGCAGAAAGTGAAGAAGAACTAAAAAGCCTCTTGATGAAAGTGAGAGAGGAGAGTGAAAAAGTTGGCTTAAAGCTCAACATTCAGAAAATGAAGATCATGGCATCTGGTCCTATCACTTCATGGGAAATAGATGGGGAAACAGTGGAAACAGTGTCAGCCTTTATTTTTTGGGGCTCCAAAATCACTGCAGATGGTGACTGCAGCCATGAAATTAAAAGACGCTTAATCCTTGGAGGGAAAGTTATGACCAACCTAGATAGCATATTCAAAAGCAGAGACATTACTTTGCCAACAAAGGTCCAGCTAGTCAAGGCTATGGTTTTTCCAGTGGTCATGTATGGATGTGAGAGTTGGACTGTGAAGAAAGCTCAGCGCTGAAGAGTGGATGCTTTTGAACTGTGGTGTTGGAGAAGACTCTTGAGAGTCCCTTGGACTGCAAGGAGATCCAACCAGTCCATCCTAAAGTAGATCAGTCCTGGGTGTTCATTGGAAGGACTGATGCTGAAGCTGAAACTCCAATACTTTGGCCACCTCAGGTGAAGAGTCGACTCATTGGAAAAGACCCTGACGCTGAGAGGGATTGAGGGCAGGAGAAGAAGGGGACGACAGAGGATGAGATGCCTGGATGGCATTACCGACTCGATGGACATGAGTTTGGGTAAACTCCGGGAGTTAGTGATGGACAGGGAGGCCTGGCGTGCTGCGGTTCATGGGGTCGCAAAGTATCGGACACAAGTGAGCGACTGAACTGAATGGAACTGAACTAGCCACAGTAACACAGGAAAACTACTCCTGTCTTCTTTGAACAATGAAACTACTGGTTCAAGAAACCACGAACTCGCTTTCCCATCATTCCTTTCCCTTAAGTTTCCCAGGAATCCTAGTGCTCAAGAGGATGCAGTTAAGCCCGCCCCCTCACGTTTCCCTGGTCATTGGCCGTTGGTCCCGCCAGCTCGGTTTTGAGGCTGTTGATTGGATAAGAGTGGGGACCGTGGGGGTTCTTACAGCCTGTGTGGAGGCGTGGCCATAACGCCCGGAAGCTCTACCAAGGCCGCCGCGCTATGGATCGCGCGTTCCGGCTCCTCGCGCGTTCGCGTTTACTCTCGCGGAATCCAGGTTCCGCCCCTAGACCTGGCCTTGGCCCGGGTGGCCCAGCAGTCCTCCTGCTCCGGCCTCCGAACGCCGCTCGAATGGTGAGCTCGTGCTGCCCGACCGCCCTGGCCGCCCCGCGGTGACCTTCAGGCCTCCCGCCCTCCGGCCTTAGGGTCTCGGTACTGGCCCGTGTGTTGGAACTTCTCTGCCGGCCCGGGGCGCTTCCTCAGTTGGAGGAGCGCTCGGGAGGGGCGGCAGCTGTGGGCGAGAGTCATGCCGGGCCTCGTGGACCCTGCCCCTGCCGCGCTCACTTCTGTGGCGACTGCCCTTGCGAGGATGCTGAGGTGGACGGTGTGAGGAGGGGGCAGCCACGAGGTGGGACTGTGTCGTGAAGGGGCAGCTCCGCACCTGCCCTTCGTGGGCCCGGCTGAATCCAGCCCCTCGGAGCTAATTTCTGGGGGTCACAGCTGTGCTGCTAGTCGTCTCCAGGCGGGGTTGGAAGGGTCTTGTGAACCTAAGAGATTTTACTTCTCATGCAATTGGCCATTTAGTTTGTGAGACTCTCTTTCCTCACGTAACTTTTGTAAAACCCGGAAATATGAAACTGGCAGAATGTCCTGAAGTACGTTGGAGAAAATTGCATGGGACCTAACTATTGCTGAATCAGCACTTTTAATTGAGGCACGCCCTCCAAGGAACTAAACGTCCAATTTCAGGTTGGATACCCTAACTTACACGAGCTCTTTTTCACTTTAGAAAGTAACCTCCGGAAATTTGGGCTGTAGTAAATAAACATTGAATAGGTATGCTCACCTGTGTATTATCAGGAAAAGTGAGAGAAAGAAATGCTGGTTTAGGAAGGCTTACTATTTTGCCCTATTCACTCTGATTTGTAGTTTGAGCTTTTATTCAGAGAGATGCGGCTTCAGACCCTATTCAATTACTCAGAGTTGGGATTTTGGTCAGGTAATACTGTAACACGACTGAGCGACTGAACTGAATACTGTAATACATACAGTATTATGTAATACATAATAGTGAAGTCGCTCAGTCATGTCTGACTCTTTGCGACCCCATGGACATAGCCAGCCAGGCTCCTCTGTCCATGGGATTTTCCAGGCAAGAATACTGGAGTGGGTTGCCATTTCCTTTTCCAGGGGATCTTCCCAACCCAGGGATCGAACCCGGGCCTCCCGCATTGTAGGCAGACACTTTACCGTCTGAGTCACCAGGATACATGAAAATAATTACAGATACTCAGCAATGTTATCCCTGTGGAAATACTTTGAATTTGGGACGTGGTGAGTGCTTTATTAAATGAATGCTTCCATCTAGGGGATTTTAAAGGCCCAAGACATTTTCTGGACTATACACTTTAAGATAATTTGATGACATCACTATATCTGAAACTAGAAATCAAGGATGCTTTATATTTCTGCAACTCTCTGCTCGAATAATTTTAGTACACTTTAAAGCCTTTTAAAAAGTTATTTTTCACTTATTTAGTGTTTTGTAAAAAAGGAATAAAAGACTGAAGAACTGAATCTATCCTGCTGTTAATGTCAAAAAAAACAAAGCACTATCTTGCTTTTAGTATTGTAGTATTAGCTAACATCAGGTGAGGATAGATTTTTTTTTGTCCCCAAAATTCTAAATACATCTTTTGCCCTCTAATCTTCTCAGCTCCAAAATCTCCGAGTTGATCTAAGTTTTTCTTGTTGCTAGTGTTAAGAAATAAACTATATTCAATACCCAGTGACAAACCATAATGTAAAAGAATATGAAAAAATATATATGTCTAACTGAGTCACTTTGCTGTACAGAAGAAATTAACACAATACTATAAATCAGTTATACTTCAATAAACTTTTTACAAAAAGAACTTCAAATAACCCTAAATTCCCTAAATTACCTTTCGTCTCAGTTAAGAATACAAGTTGGTCAGATAGGAAGATTATGTTGAATGCCCCCTGTGTGTGAAACAGTCACTGTGGGCACAGGGTTTAGACTGCTTGTGTGCATGCATCCCTACTCAGTCGTGTCCAACTCTTTGCAACCCCATGGACTGCAGCCTGCCAGGCTCCTGTGTCTATGGGGGTTGCCATCCCCTTTTCTGGGGATCTTCCCAACCCAAGAATCAAACTCATTTCTCCTGCATTGGCAGACAGATTCTTTACCACTGTGCCACCTGGGAAGACCTTATAGACTGCTGAGGCATGTTAAGTAAACAAAGCAGTTATTAGTAAATAAGCAAAGATGTCATGCACAGTTAAAGTTACTTCATCTTCAAGATGGCCATAAAGTCTGAAAACATGGATAATATTCTATATTGCAGTACAGTATCAATAAACCACTTATTACATATTTGTCAGTATTTTAAGACTTGGTGGTCACCCTGTACTTTAAGAACTGAAAGAATTTAAGAAGTCTCTTTAGAGAAACTGGAAACCCAAACAAAATGAAGTCACATTTGGGATTTTAAACCTCTTGAGATAGTCTTTCTGCCTAAGAAATGGTTTGGATTTTCTTGAATTCTGCAATATTCTTTGAAACCACCTAAGGCTGAGAATGTGAAAGGCATTTTACATTTTCTTTAAGAGATATCATGGTTTAGTTAATGGTTATCTTACACATGCGTAGGGATATATTATAGGCCTAAGGCCTGTACCTTTTTACTAACCTTTAAACGCTTTAGACTCTGGTAATTCTCCAAGCCAGGCTTCAACAGTATGTGAACTGAAACTTCCAGACGTTCAAGCTGGATTTAGAAAAGGCAGAGGAACCAGAGATCAAACTGCCAACATCTGTTGGATCACAGAAAAAGCAAGAGAGTTCCAGAAAAGCATCTTATTTCTGTTTTATTGATTATGCCAAAGCCTTTGACTGTGTGGATCACAACAAACTGTGGAAAATTATTAAAAGAGATGGGAATACCAGACCACCTTACCTGCTTCCTGAGAAACCTGTATGCAGGTCAAGAAGCAACAGTTAGAAACAGACGTGGAACAATGGACTGGTTCCAAATTGGGAAAGGAGTACGTCTGGGCTGTTTGTTGTCACCCTGCTTATTTAAATTATATGCAGAATACATCATGAGAAATGCTTGGCTGGATGAAGCACAAGCTGGAATCAAGGTTGCAGGGAGAAATATCAGTAACTTCAGATATGCAGAAGACACCACCCTTATGCCAGAAAGTAAAGAAGAACTAAAGAGTCTCTTGATGAAGGTGAAAAAGCTGGCTTAAAACCCAACATTCAAAAACCAAGATCATGGCATCCGGTCCCATCACGTCATGGGAAGTAGATGGGGAAACAATGGAAACTGTGACAGTCTTTATTTTTTGGGGCTCCAAAATCACTGCAGGTTATGACTGCAGCCATGAAATTAAAAGATGCTTGCTCATTGGGAGAAAAGCTATGACAAACCTAGACAGCATATTAAGAAACAGAGACATTACTTTCCTGACATAGGCCTGTCTAGTCAAAGCTATGGTTTTTCCAGTAGTCATGTATGGATGTGAGAATTGGACCATAAAGAAAGCTGAGCACCAAAGAATTGATGCTTTTGAACTGTGGTGGTGAAGAAAACTCTTGAGAGTCCCTAGGACCGCAAGGAGATCCAACCAGTCAATCCTAAAGGCGATCAGTCCTGAATATTCATTGGAAGGCCTGATGCTGAAGCTGAAACTCCAATACTTTGGCCACCTGACTCATTGGAAAAGACCCTTAGGCTGGGAAAGATTGAAGGCGGGAGAAGGGAATGACAGAGGATGAGATTGTTGGATGGCATCACTGACTCGATGGTCATGAGTTTGAGCAAGCTCCGGGAATTGGTGATGGACAGGGAAGCCTGGCGTGCTGCAGTCCATGGGGTCACAAAGAGTCAGAAACGACTGAGCAACTGAACTGAACTGAGACTCTTGACTGATAGCCTGTAAACTTGGAGACCACCTCATCAATTCCAGGTTACTGGGGTTAGTGGATGGTAATAGTACTTGGTATTTTTAGGACCAAATAGCCATCACACTGCAATGCACACTGGCCATATTATCCTTTCATGCTTCTCTAGGAGGGGAAGCAATTGTGAATAAAAATGCATCTCCCAGGACATTAGGAAATTGCAGTTTGTGCCTGCCTTATGCCTAGCTGGTTAGACTCTTTAAACTTCTCCCAGAAATTCTGCTCTCTGAATTATGAGATATAAAGACATGATTAAAAAAAAAAAACCCACAATTTTTTTAGTAATAATTAAAAACTTATTTATATTTAATAGATACCATCATAACCTCACTTTTTCATCAAAAGCACTAATAATTTTTTTCATTAATTTAGTTGAGCAGTCCTCTTCTTGCCTAAGCCACTAGGAAGAGATAATGTAAGAAGGTTTTGAAAATCATACACATGGTTTTCAAACTTCAGGTGGACTCATTAGTGGGTGGAGAAATCAATGTAGTGGACAGTAAACAGCATTGGGGTTTTGACTGAATAGCATAGAATAGAAAATATGAGGGCAGGACAGATTGTTTCACAAAACGTTTGTTTCAGCCTTGTGTGTCTATACATGTGTGTTTATTATAATATAAAGGTTTTTTTTTTTTTTTCTGTAGGTCATTGTAAAGAGCCAGGCTTTTTTCAAATTACTGCTTTGGCCCTGGGTGCCAGAGTGTGAAATTTTGTGTGCACCCTTTAAGGGTGGAGTTTCTATTTCCCACAGACCTCTGACCAAAAGTGAGGCCTGTGGCCTCCAAAGCCAAAGTTTCAAGGGACTCTTCTCAGTGCAAGACCCCCAGGCTAGGGACCCTGACACTGGACCTGGCCCTCTTTCTCCTGGGGGAGAATCTCTGCAATTGTAATTATCCTCCAGTTTGTGGGTCACCTCCCCCCAGGGGAGTATAGGTCTTGACTTTACTATGTCTTCACCCCTCCTACCTGTTTTGCCATGGTACCTATATATCTACAGTTGTAGAAGCTATTTTCTGCTAATTTTTCAGCTTTACTAATCAATCATTGCTCTGTAAATAATCATAATTTTGATGTGCTCTTGAGAGGAAATGAGCTGAGTCTTCCTACTCTGCCATCTTAGCCACTCCTGTCCTCTGCAGACTTTTAGGCAGAAGAAGAAAATACACCTCACTGATTATACTCCTGTATTTCTCACTAGATACAAGGATATTTTTCTTTTCATACAATTTAAAAAGTTTTATAACATAAAGTTTTTTTGTTGTTGTTGTTCCATCTTTCTATTCCCAAGGGATAACTACAAAATTATTTGTTTCCTATACAGAGGACTATTTACTAAAATAAGATTACTTTGCTAGGTGTTTTTAAATCTTTTGAATCATCTGATCATGTTTATTTTATAATTAATGCAAGGAGAACATTAATTAAAATTCTGAGTATCTCTTTGAACTCTCTGTAAAATAAATATATGTAGATTCCAAATGTCTATTTTTTTTTCTTAATTAGTATAATTTGATGTACTTGGTAGAATCTTAGGTTCTCCATAAAAGGGATTTTGGGTCGTGGGTTCTTATCCTAGGGAATGAGTTGACTTCAAGGTATAAACTCCTTAAAATCGTATATAAGATTTTACATATATTTATATTTATATTAATTTTTCTAGAGAGATGATCCAATACCCTGAGAAGGTTAGGAACTGATCTGGCCCATGTCTCTGTAAATTACACCATTTATTGTAATTATAGATTAGAAAAGCTGACTTGCTGAAGATGACACAGCTACCAGGTGGTGGGCCATCTCACTGCAAAGCCTGGAATATTTTGTGTTGCACTAAGCTCTCTCTCATGCATAATATTTATAGACAGTGGTTGAGCTTTGGTTAAATATATAATATTTTCAAACTTTGAAAGTATTGTTCTTAGGTTATTTTCCAAAGTTCTAGTAAAATAGTAGATGAAAGCTTGACCAATAATAGGCATATTCCTGAATTGGAAAGATTACTCTTTTGACTTCAAAGGCTTTCTTTGTATTTATCATGTGCATAGTGTATGAATCCTAGAATCCATCATTAACATCTGTATTAATTTGTGTGACTAAAATTTTCAGGAAAAAAACTGTAAGTGTGGGAGAACAATGAGAATCAAAGTGGAATTTTTTGTCTTTGTGGTACTTAAGAATTTCTTTTCCCAAATATGATGTTTCCTGTATATTGGAAACATATATTTCCAATTATTTTGGAATTACAAATTAAATTTATATTTCCAATTATATTTCCAATATTAAATAATTTCCAATTATTTCCAATAATTTCCTGTGTATTTCCTGTATATGATGTTATTTCTCCTGATACTTGTTTTCTTTTCAAGCTGTAACAGTGTCTTGTCTTTATTTTTAGGCAAGCCAAAATTCTTTTCGGATAGAATATGATACCTTTGGTGAACTCAAGGTCCCAAATGATAAGTATTATGGCGCCCAGACTGTGAGATCTACAATGAACTTTAAGATTGGAGGCATGACAGAACGCATGCCAGTAAGTGGCTTTTGTGGAAATGTTGGCTTATTTTAGATAAACTAGGTATTATTCAGTATTGAGAGTCACCCTACCTTATAAATATTTTACAGAATTAAAACGTAAAGTCATTTCGAGAACTAGCTTTGTGAGTAATAAAGTGTTTCTCTCTCGTTAAACTTTTTAAAGTTTTAGTATGCTAGTGTTTTGAGCTATGACTTTGTGAGTCTTTTGGATTTTATTTGATAGAACTAAGTGATTTGTCTTTCATTCTTGCTTGAATTTTTCGTATTTTTACTAGAATGTTGTAGTTTGTAAACATTTTTAATTTTGATTCTTTTTAATTGATGTAAAGCTTTTAAGAAACTGATTTAAAAGAAAACTTTTTAAAAAACTTTATTTTGTATTACGATATAGCTGCAATATATTTATATGATTAATCAAAGATTAATAAATATTAATACATTAATACAATTAATAAAGAATGCTGTGATAGTTTCAGGTGAAGAGCAAAGGATCTTAGCCATACACATACGTGTATCCATTCTCCCCCAAACTCCCCTCCTGTCCAATTTTTCTTTAATATTATACTTTATATCTATCTTGGCTTCAGTTTGTAGAAAAGTGTACACTAATTCATAAAAATACTATCTGTCATGATGTCTGGCATATAACATAATATATAAGTATTTGTTCAGTGCTACATGAATGATTTAATGATGAGAAAACTTTCTTATTTGTATGAAAACAAGTATTTCATATATATATGAAAACCATATTTCATTAAACCCTTACCTTAGAACTAATCTTCAGTTAGATCTGATATGTACTACTAAGAAAGAAAAAATCTGCCAGTTAAAGTTGTGTCATGTCATTGATTTGAAGATACATCTTGATTTCAGAGATGTTAAAGTGTGAAAAGAATTGATAAAATATATTACATATCCTACTGGAGCCCAACTAGAGTATGAAAAATAGTCACCACAAGAATGCAGGATAGGCTAGTAAGCCTAGAAGTCCCCAGGCCTCATCTGGTGAGATACTGCTACCTTTATCTTTTAAATATACTTTTTATCTAAACAGTAATTTTAACTTCCGTATTTTAGCTCATTACTAAGATTTCAAGACTGAATCTTGACAGATTTGTATGCCTTTCCAAGACGCAGTGGATCTTCTTAGAAAAATATCTCTGTAATTGTCAACCCACAGCCAGTCTAATGGTGAGGGCCAGACTACATGGTTGGGAGAGAGAGGGTAGCAGCTGATCCTGAATATTCCCATATAGTTCAACTCCTAGGGTTAAAAAGATCAGTCTTAAGCAATATTAATTGGAGTAAGCATGGCTCATGTTTTGATTTTCTTGCTTCAACTAGCAAGGTGTGTGTTTCTGGGGTGGTGTGATTGCTGCTGCTGCTGTACCAGAGACAGAGCAGTTGTTTGGATCTGGACAGGTGTCTATGAAAGATGAATACAAGGGTTATCAATTTTTACATATTTGGCTTCCATCTGGATTAATTTTCTGAACTACATAAGATATAAAGCAGACTCTTTGTATCTGAGGTCCTTAGGAAAACAAAATCAAAAAAAATTTATGGACTGCTATGGACAGGGAGGCCTGGCGTGCTGCGATTCATGGGATCGCAAAGAGTCGGACATGACTGACTGACTGAACTGAACTGAATCTGAGTGAAGAATACTGAGACCCTTTCATCTCCAATGATATATTTACCATTTTGTTTCAGTAGTGCCCAGTGAAGCTCTGTACTGTGACCTTTTTTATTTTTATGCATCTGCAGACATTGTGGGGTCAGTCACTCCATTTTGGTAGCCAGAGTTGATTGGCATTTGGTTGTGCCTTCAGCATTGGTTTGACCCACTGCAGTGTTCCTGTAGAAAATGAAATTCTCATTTGTTTTCATGTGTAATCCTATGTGTCATATCTTTCCATTTCATTTGGGTAGAACACTTGTAATGTTTTAATTTTAATTTCCTGGATTTAGCAGGAAATACTCTGAAACAGATTAGTGCTACTAACCATGGGGGAAGTGGGGGATGGTGCGCCATGGCAGACTGGTTCCTGGTCACTCACCAACCCCCAGGCCCTACGTGTTCCCCCACACCCCTCACACCCTCCAGCCACCACATTTTCATTCTCTTGATGGTTTACTGTGAAGAGGCTTTTTAGTTTGACATAGTCCAATTTGTTTATTTTTGCATCTGTTGCTTTTTCTTTTGGACTTCTCCAGAAAATCATCACTTAGACTGATATCAAAAAGCTTACCGCTTATGTCTTCAAGAGTTTTATGATTTCATGTCTTACATTCAAGTCTTTAATCCTTTTTGAGTTCATTTTTGTATATCGTATAAGATGGTGGTCCATTCTCATTCTTCTGCATGTGGTGTCCAGTTTTCATAGCACCATTTTGCTACCTTTATTTTACTTGTTGTTTTATTCTTTTCTAAAGAGAAGGAAAAATTATTACGTAGTGTAGAATCCAGTGAGGGAAAATAATGTTGTTGTTCAGTCACTAAGTGGTGTCCAACTCTTTTGAGACCCCGCCCATGGATTGTAGCCCACTAGGCTCCTCTGTCCATGGGATTTTTCAGGTAAGAATACTGGAGTGGGCAGCCATTTCCTTCTCCAGGAGATCTTCCCAAAACAAGGATTGAAGCCCCTGTATTGGCAGGTGGGTTCTTTACTATTGAGCCACCAGGGAAGCCCAAATAATGGTATGAGTGAAAAGTTACTCAGTTGTGTCTAACTCTTTGTGACCCTATGAACTGTAGCCAACCAGGCTCCTCTGTCTGTGGAATTTTCCAGGCAAGAATACTGGAGTGGGTTGCCATTCCTTTCTCCAGGAAATAATGGTATAGCCTGGTGAAATGGTTGAGTATCATTTGTTTTTAAATATGTGATGTAAAATCATGTGTGTTGTAATATCTTATAAAAAATAGGACAAATGGTATATTGTACATCTGTGTGAATGTGTGTATGTGTGTGTAAGGCATACATACATATCTGTGAAAAGTCATTGTATTTGCTTGTGTTCGGTTGCCTATACAAATAGATAAATGATGGTTCTTGGTTTTTATATGCCTATCTTTAATTTTTGTCTATATCCTAAACATTTTAATGTCATAATATTATTTAAGTTATTGTTTTCTGTACAATGTTTGTACCTGCATAAGATAGTAATCTTAAATTTCCATGCTTAAATTGCAAATTGAGATATTTTTCTGATTAAAAATTTTAGATCCCAGTTATTAAAGCATTTGGCATCTTGAAGCGAGCAGCTGCTGAAGTAAACCAGGATTATGGTCTTGATCCAAAGATTGCTAATGCAATAATGAAGGCAGCAGATGAGGTAAGAGGTGATAAGAGTGTTTACTTGTTGGCATTAGATCCCTATTATCTTCCGGATAATGATAAGCTCTGGCCTGAGGAAAGGGGCACTGAATTCTTGAGTTAATGTGTTTTAACATAGGATGACAATGTTATTATTTGGTAAGGATATTAATATGCTTCAAATATATATTGTGGCAGATTTTCTGGATGATTTTATACCTTTCATTTCTCTTTACTTTTCCTTGTAATTTATATAGTTTAAAGATAAGTTTTTAAAGAGGCACTCTTTGAACTTATATATTTGATTTCTTGTTTTATGTATAAATGATTCCCTTTAAAATTGGTTGTTTGATAATATGTGTGCAGAATGTAATTTCACTCTTCCACCAATAACATGATTGTTGTGCAAAGATAAGCAGAGATAACAGCTTAAAAGCTCTAGATATAATGTTCATTGCAGTACTTTTTATTAAAGCAGCTGTTTAAACAAGTTAGATTGTGAAGCCACAGAAATTTAGTTTTTTAAAGAATGTCATAGAACAAAGCCTACCCATATAAGAAGTGGGGAGGAAAGATTGCAAAATGCATGTATTTTATGATCCCAATTTTGTTTAGAAAAAGTGAATAGAAAACACGTTTTTCTGCATATATACTCCCATCACTTGAAGTAGAGACTAGAAGGAGATGCCTAAGTTCTAATCATCTTTATTTCTGAGGGTAAAAGTATGATGACTGTTATACTTTTCTTAGTTCTCAGAATTTTTTACACTAATCACCTATTATTTTTATTCAGTTAGGAAAAAAGTTTTACTTTTAAATGAACCAGTTTTTTTAAGGTAATAATTTCTAACGTGCACACCGATTTTCTTAGCTTAAAACTAAAATCATTCCAGAAGATGAAGTTAAGTGCTTACTTTCCCAGAGAACTTAAAATTAAAAAACTAACTAGCTCAGAATACAAAAATATGACAAAAATAGAGACAAGTCTAGACATGTTTATGTCTGTGCTTGGAGATTGCTACTCATGGGACATTTGTGGGATGCAGTAGCTACTAGTGAACTCACACTGTTAAGTCACTTGTTGGTTATAATGCTGACTCTGGCTGTAACATCTGTTGGATATTCTTGCTGAGTACCAACAGTGAATTTATCTAGAGACTTAACACATTTGCCAGCATTAACAAGTGGCCCTGTCTGGATATTACAGAGGGCAGTTGGAGAAATAGAAGAAAGATATCTTTGATTCAGTTTTCATTTGGAATCAGTGAAATTTTTATGCCATTCACAATAGATTATCTTTCACCTTTTAAAGTAGCAGTGGTTAATTAAAAAGATCATACACCATGACCAAGTGGGCTTTATCCCAGGGATGCAAGGATTCTTCAGTATCTGCAAATCAAATCAATGTAATACACCACATTAACAAATTGAAAAAGAAAAACCATATGATTATCTCAATAGATAATTTTTTGACAAAATTCAACATCCATTTAGGATAAAAACTCTCACGAAAGCAGGAATAGAAGGAACATACCTCAACATAATAAAAGCTATACATGACAAACCCACAGCAAACATTATCCTCAATGGTGAAAAATTGAAAGCATTTCCCCTAAAGTCAGGAACAAGACAAGGGTGCCCACTTTCACCATTACTATTCAACATAGTAATTTGGAAGTTTTGGCCACAGCAATCAGAGCAGAAAAAGAAATAAAAGGAATCCAAATTGGAAAAGAAGAAGTAAAACTCTCACTGTTTGCAGATGACATGATCCTCTACATAGAAAACCCTAAAGACTCCACCAGAAAATTACTAGAAGTAATCAATGAATATAGTAAAGTTGCGGGATATAAAATCAACACACAGAAATCCCTTGCATTCCTATACACTAATAATGAGAAAATAGAGAAATTAAGGAAACAATTCCATTCACCATTGCAACGAAAAGAATAAAATACTTAGGAATATATCTACCTAAAGAAACTAAAGACCTATATATAGAAAACTATAAAACACTGGTGAAAGAAATCAAAGAGGACACTAATAGATGGAGAAATATACCATGTTCATGGATTGGAAGAATCAATATAGTGAAAATGAGTATACTACCCAAAGCAATTTATAGATTCAATGCAATCCCTATCAAGCTACTAACGGTATTCTTCACAGAGCTAGAACAAATAATTTCATAATTTGTATGGAAATACAAAAAACCTCGACTAGCCAAAGCAATCTTGAGAAAGAAGAATGGAACTGGAGGAATCAACCTGCCTGACTTCAGGCTCTACTACAAAGCCACAGTCATCAAGACAGTATGGTACTGGCACAAAGACAGAAATATAGATCAGTGGAACAAAATAGAAAGCCCAGAGATAAATCCATGCACCTATGGACACCTTATCTTTGACAAAGAAGGCAAGAATATACAATGGATTAAAGATAATCTCTTTAACAAGTGGTGCTGGGAAAACTGGTCAACCACTTGTAAAAGAATGAAACTAGAACACTCTCTAACACCATACACAAAAATAAACTCAAAATGGATTAAAGATCTAAACATAAGACCAGAAACTATAAAACTCCTAGAGGAGAACATAGGCAAAACACTCTCCAACATATATCACAGCAGGATCCTCTATGACCCACCTCCCAGAATATTGGAAATAAAAGCAAAAATAAACAAATGGGACCTAATTAAAATCTTCTGCACAACAAAGGAAACTATAAGCAAGGTGAAAAGACAGCCTTCAGAATGGGAGAAAATAATAGCAAATGAAGCAACTGACAAACAACTAAGCTCAAAAATATACAAGCAACGCCTACAGCTCAATTCCAGAAAAATAAATGACCCAATCAAAAAATGGGCCAAAGAACTAAATAGACATTTCTCCAAAGAAGACATACAGATGGCTAACAAACACATGAAAAGATGCTCAACATCACTCATTATCAGAGAAGTGCAAATCAAAACCACTGTGAGGTACCATTTCACGCAGTCAGAATGGCTGCGATCCAAAAGTCTACAAGCAATAAATGCTGGAGAGTGTGTGGAGAAAAGGGAACCCTCTTACACTGTTAGTGGGAATGCAAACTAGTACAGCCACTATGGAGAACAGTGTGGAGATTCCTTAAAAAACTGGAAATAGAACTGCCTTATGACCCAGCAATCCTGCTGCTGGGCATACACACTGAGGAAACCAGAATTGAAAGAGATACATGTACCCCAATGTTCATCGCAGCACTGTTTATAATAGCCAGGACATGGAAGCAACCTAGATGTCCATCAGCAGATGAATGGATAAGAAAGCTGTGGTACATATACACAATGGACTATTACTCAGCCATTGAAAGAATACATTTGAATCAGTTCTAATGAGGTGGATGAAACTGGAGCCTATTATACAGAGTGAAGTAAGCCAGAAAGAAAAACACCAATACAGTGTACTAACGCATATATATGGAATTATAGAAAGATGGTAACAATAACCCTGTGTACGAGACAGCAAAAGAGACACTGATGTATAGAACAGTCTTTTGGACTCTGTGGGAGAGGGAGAGGGTGGGATGATTTGGGAGAATGGCATTGAAACATGTATAATATCATATATGAAATGAGTCGCCAGTCCAGGTTTGACGCATGATACTGGATGCTTGGGGCTGGTGCACTGGGACGACCCAGAGGGATGGTACGAAGAGGGAGGAGGGTTCAGGATGGGAAACGCATGTATATCTGTGGTGGATTCATGTTGATATATGGCAAAACCAATACAATATTGTAAAGTGAAAAAATAAAGTAGCAGTGTTTAGACTGCAGAAGCTTCAATTTGCTGGACAACCAGGAACTATAGTAGCACATGAAAAAAGTGAGTGTCTTTAAAATAGTACTATAAATGATGCCGACAATCATTTGATTCAAACAGCTTAATGAATATAGAATTTTTCTTATTTTTTAAAATACATTTTTTAACATTTTGTTCTGCAGGTAGCTGAAGGTAAATTAAATGATCATTTTCCACTTGTGGTATGGCAGACTGGATCAGGAACCCAGACAAATATGAATGTAAATGAAGTCATTAGCAATCGAGCAATTGAAATTCTGGGAGGTGAACTTGGCAGCAAGAAACCTGTACATCCCAACGATCATGTTAATAAAAGCCAGGTCAGTATACGAATTCTTTTCCTTGTATAAACTGAGAAGAATGCTGAGATTTCCCTTGTAAAACAGGCATTAACTTTTGACAGGATTAATTCTGCTTATATTCTTTAATGGAAAGGAGTTCTTTTATGTTCTTCTTATTTATTTTATGAATCTTGAGTCTATGTATTAAATTTCATGAAAAGCACCTTTAGGGGGTAAAAATCACTTTTAGGATACTTGAATTTAGTATATGTTTATATTTTCATTGATTTATATTTTAAAAACTCTTTCTTTTGAAAAATAAAATTATTTATAAGAATTGCAAAGAATTTCAGAGTTTCTATGTACCGTTTACCCAGCTAACCTTAATATTAAATATTTTACATAACCCTGGTACACTTATCACACGAAGAAATTGAGATTGGTACAATACTCCTAAGCAGGCTTTATTAGTTTTCTATTGATGTCCTTCTTCTTTTAACCAGGATCCAGTCCATGCTCCACATTGTATTGTCATCACATCCCCTTGGTCTCCTCTAATCTGAAAGTTTGCTTTTTGTCTTTGTGACTTTTGAAAGCAGTGGTCAGATATTTCATAAAATGTCCCTCAATATAGGTTTGTCTGTTGTTTTCTCATGATTAGACTGAGACTGTGGATTTTGGGGAAGATTGTTAAGAAATGAAGGGCTCTTCTTGCATCATATCAGGGGTACATGATAATAGCACAAGTTGGTACTGGTGATGTTAGCTCGAATCACTTGGTTAAGATGGTGTCTGCCACTTGGTTAAGATGGTGTCTTCATTTTCCAATAGCCTATACTCCAGCTACTGCACTTAAGCTCTATTTCCTACAGGGAGAAATATCAAGAAATTTTTGGACACTTGTTAAAATAACCGTGAAATTAATAGAGAACTTTGAGGCTATGAAAACAGCCTCTTTTTCCCTAAACTTTTGCCTATTAATTTTTAACATTCATCAGAAGATCTTGCCAATAGCAATTACTGCTGTGATGTTTTAGTAGTAATTTTCTTTCCCCCCTCTTTATTTTTGCATTAATTGAAATTTTTCTGTAAGGAATATTTACAGAATATTCTTCTTCTCTCTCCCCTTGGATTTATTTATTTATTTAATCATTTATATGTAAGCATGAATTCATTAATATTTTTTCTTAAGGTTATAATCCAGTATTTTTATTCTTTATGTTGCTACTCATATCGTTCCATAAAGCCACAGCATGTTGACTCCTGTGTCCTTTGAACATGCCACCATCCCTTTTTTTTTTTAAGGCACTTAATTTTTCCACTACAGGATGCTCCAGGCTTATCATCTTGTATTTTTCCTGTCCTAACCCCCCTAAGCAATCATTTTTCCAAAGACCTTTTGGAGGATCTTATTGGGAAGTGATATTTAAAAATCAGGATCTGGGTACCTAGTGTAATTTAAAGTATAAGGAAGTTTATTTATTTATTTCACATTGCATGGTGTGAAGGATTTTGCAGACCTAGGACTTGCATTTAAATATGAGTTTATCTTTTATGTATATTGAAGTCTGAAATCTACTTCAGAATAACCTAGTGTGTATGGTCAGGTAGAGGACTGAGGTAGAGTTAAAGATAACGTCGTAATTTAAAAGTAAAGGTTTACATTTGACAAAAGAGCATGGTGTTTATAGACTACCTGGTCAGGTCCCAGTTCTGCCAACTCTAAATACTTTGGCATGGCACATAATTTCTTTGACAGATTCTGTTCTATTTTTAAAGTGGTGACCTATCTCGCAGAATTTTCCTCAAGTTTAGTGAAGGAAGAAATGTTCGTGAAAGACTGTATGTGTTATTTAACTGTAAGATGTTTTATTACTGCTATCCTTATATTTGCTAGGTGTATTTCTTTGTGTCTTGCTGTTATTTATTAGCAGGTAGATACAGTAATATGTAATATATTCATTGTAGATGGTCTGTGTAATACCGACCTAAATACCTTCTGTAAAGGAAATCAGGTTGCTTCTTTTGCTTCTTATTTGATCCTAAGTGACTTGGCACACATAAATATAATAGAGTACTAAATATGCCACATTTTGAGTAGTCACTTAGTGAGATTTTCAACTGAGACATTCAAGTTTGGTTTTTTTGGCCTATGATTTAACATTTTATGTTTCTTTTGAAAACTTTCCGACAGAGCTCAAATGATACTTTTCCCACAGCAATGCACATTGCTGCTGCAATAGAAGTTCATGAAGTGCTGCTCCCAGGACTACAGAAGCTGCATGATGCTCTGGAAGCAAAATCCAAAGAGTTTGACCAGATCATCAAAATTGGGCGTACTCATACACAGGATGCTGTTCCACTTACTCTTGGGCAGGTATATTGAGTGTGATTAGATTTGGTTCCATTGTGGGCTTGGTACAAATGGCCAATGTATTACCCTCTAAATCACACTGGTTTAAATGGCCAAGTTTGTAACAGTTCAGTTCAGCAACAGAGATGATTCTGCATTAACCTGTCAGTGATTTTATTGGCATCCACTCAGGAGAAGAGCAGGGCATACTGGTTATGAACCAGACTCCACATCAGTCTGCTTGAGTTTAAATCTTAGCTTTGCTATATGTAAACTATTGGACCTTAGGAAACTTAGCTTTTCTTTGCGTCAGTTTTTCTAGCTGTAAAACCAAGAAAATAATATCTCTTTCGTAGAATAGTTATGAGGTTCAAATAAGCTAATTCATGTAGAATGCTTAGAACTGTTTGTGATATATTGTAAGCACATATTGGTGTTAGCTGTCATCATCTTTATCAGTATCATTATCATAATTTCTTCCTTTGTCTCTCTTATTCTAAATTAGTAAGTTCTTTAAAAATTAATTTTAAAGTGGTTAAATGTTTTGGCCACATGTAAAAGAGGTATTACTCTTTTCCAAAATACAAAAAGCATTTTTATGTTTCTTTATGATGGCTCCGAGGGTAAAGCGTCTGCCTGCAATGTGGGAGACCCGGGTTTGATCCCTGGGTCAGGAAGATCCCTTGGAGAAGGAAATGGCAACCCACTTTGGTACTCTTGCCTGGAAAATCCCATGGATGGAGAAGCCTGGTAGGCTACAGTCCATGGAATCGCAGAGTTGGAGACTACTGAGTAACTTCACTTTCAGTGATACTTTAAAGAATGTCTAATAGTACACATTGCAGAGGAAATACAAGGAACAGATTTTGTCTCAGTAAGCTCACTCCACTTTGAGGTAGGACATACACAAATTCTATATCAAGTATCAGTAACAGTATTTTTGTAGAAATTCAAGTTAGTTGTGAGCGTTTGGCTGCTGGTTATTTGGAAAGATTTCATTTGTAGTTTTGTTCATCTGATAGCAAACAATGGAAAAAAACATGATCATTTACCTTAAGTTTATGACAGCAGGAATGAGGAAAACTGGAAATGATTAATTGAGGTACACATGATGTGACTAAATAAAGCTTACTAAATTAAGTTGCTTCTTAAGCTGTATCTTATTTCTCTTTACATCATTGGCTCTTCAGTTCAGTCTCTCAGTCGTGTCCAGCTCTTTGCGACCCCATGAATCGCAGCACGCCAGGCCTCCCTGTCCATCACTACCTCCCGGAGTTCACTCAAACTCATGTCCATTGAGTCGGTGATGCCATCCAGCCATCTCATCCTCTGTCATCCCCTTCTCCTCCTGCCCCCAATTCCTCCCAGCATCAGGGTCTTTTCCAATGAGTCAGCTCTTCACATGAGGTGGCCAAAGTACTGGAGTTTCAGCTTTAGCATCAGTCCTTCCAATAAACACCCAGGACTGATTTCCTTTAGAATGGACTAGTTGGATCTCCTTGCAGTCCAAGGGACTCTCAAGAGTCTTCTCCAACACCACAGTTCAAAAGCATCAATTCTTCAGCACTCAGCCTTCTTCACAGTCCAACTCTCACATCCACACATGACCACAGGAAAAACCATAGCCTTGACTAGACGGACCTTTGTTAGCAAAGTAATGTCTCTGCTTTTGAATATGCTGTCTAGGTTGGTCATACCTTTCCTTCTAAGGAGTAAGCATCTTTTAATTTCATGGCTGCAGTCACCATCTGCAGTGATTTTGGCTCTACCATACATAAGTTCTAAGGAGATACAGTATCTGTTTTTGAAACTTTTGAGTATCTCTCTGGTTTCTAGTTTTTTTCCTGTTTTTTTTGAGTGTTACATGTAGGAAAACCATTATGTGCTAAAGTCCATTTGGGCCATGACTCAGCTTCCTATGTAAAATCATCATTCTTTGTGACAGAAAGTTAGATTTTTCTGTTTATCTTACCAGAGGTATTTATACTTGGTTTTATTGAAATAGTCTTTTGAGTTTCTTGAGTGTAATTTTTTCTCTAATAAAATGTATTCCTTAAGTGAATCCACCTGGTATATATGTAAGTGATATTAGATCAGATGGAAAGAAGTTGTATCTTCTAAAAAGTATTTTCTTTAGAGCAGTGTGAAATCCCAGTACTAATCAAAAGTATTCATGGTGTTTCAGTGTTGTTAGATAGGGTAAAGAAAAGATAGATTGAGTGTAACTGTATATCCTGGCTTGCTCAGTTGAGTTCTAGTTTATGCCCTCTGTCCTTGCATAGTTCTTACTTAATAGGGCCCTTGCTGTGTTTCAAACATGATGATTTCTGTGGTTACTTTACTTAAAGTATGTTGTACTTTGGGAAGCAGTGTGGCATTCATAGCAGAATTAAAATGCATCATGAAGCTACCCAGGGTCTTACTCTACCCTGTTACCTTCTTAGGCTGTTCAATAAGTCACTTAGCTTCTTGAGAGCTTTTTAAAACACCCTCAAATTCCACGTCAGGTTTTTTAACTGAAATTGTCTTAAGGAGATTCAGTTTTTTTCTTTCTTCAAGTTATTTGAAATGCACCAACAAAATAAATCATTTGCATATAAACCAATAATTTAATGTAGTAAAGTTGTGTTTTTTTACGTTTATTTCCTGTGTTGGTTTTCTATTAAAAGAGTAGTTTATAGTTTATAGGTAGGGTGCATGTTGTTATCAGTGGCATGGCCTACCTGATAGGTTTCTAAATGCCCTTTCACCCTTGTACATTGCTTATCATATACATTAATGTAATTGCCACTTGAGTAGCTTCTAATTTTGTACCTGAGATGTGTTTTTTAAAAACTTATATTCAATGCAGTTAGAGTGACTTACATGCCATTAGGAAATTGTATACTCTCACCTTAATTTCTTTATTTTTTCAGGAATTTAGCGGTTATGTTCAACAAGTGAAATATGCAACAACAAGAATAAAAGCTGCCATGCCAAGAATTTATGAGCTCGCTGCTGGGGGCACTGCTGTTGGCACTGGTTTAAATACTAGAATTGGCTTTGCAGAAAAGGTTGCTGCAAAAGTGGCTGTGCTCACAGGTAGGTGATAACATGGCTTACTACTTATTACCATTAGACCAGTCTGTGTTTTTCTGGGTGTTTCTGCTTTGAATTCTTACAGATTTAAAGTTAGAAATAATACTTCCCCATCAGTCATCTACTTTGTGTCTGTTTTAGAAGTTGTGATATTAATCCTTATCCAGTATTCCATCTGTAAGTTCATATAACATGTAATTATTAAAATCTATTAGTGCTAATTTCATTTACTATCTGGTAGTATTCAATTATTTTCCATTTAAAGCTGTTGTAGGCTTCCCTGGTGGCTCAGTTGGTAAAGAACCTGACTGCGATGTAGGAAACCTGGGTGTGATCCCTGGGTTGGGAAGATCCCCTGGAGAAGGAAATGGCAACCCACTCCAGTAATTTTGCCTGGGAAATCCCATGGACAGAGGATCCTGGTGGGCTACAGTCTATAGGGTTGCAAGAGTCACATGACTTGGCAACTAAATCACCACTAAAGCTGTTTTGAATACTTGTTTTCAAAGTAGGAAGAATCAAATGATTGGTGAGAAATTCATTTGAATAACAAGTATGTTAGAGATTGACTGGCTTAATTTCTTTTTTCCCTATGGCATACTGTGACATTTCTTTGAATTAATGACCTTTTTGAAGGTCTCAATAATAGTAACTGTTACTAGAGCTGTTGTCTCCAGAAAACTCTTATTAACATGCAGATCTTAACAGAGAGTACAGATAATTCTACATTTCTTATTATTGCTTACTAGCAGAGATTTGACTTTTAATTAAACTTTAATCAGTGAGAATTGTAATATGGGGTCTAGAATATGTAGATCTTTAAAAATTTGAACATGGGAGCGACTGAGAATGTCTAGTTCATTTTGACTTCCTGATCTCACAGAGGAGCTTGTAGGTCCTGGCTAGAGAACAGAATGCATGTGTGCTCAGCCACTTCAGTAGTGTCTTTTGCGAGTCCGTGGACTCTAGCCCACCCGGCTTCTCTGTCCATGGGATTTCCCAGGCAGGAATACTGGAGTGGTTTGCCATGCCTTCCTCCAGAGGCTCTTCTCGACCCGGGGATCAAACTTGTAGTTCTTACATCTCCTTCATTGGCAGGCATGTTTTTACCACTAGCGCCACCTGAAAAGCCCAGAGAAGAGACTGCTGCTGCTGCTGCTGCTGTGTCGCTTTAGTCGTGTCCGACTCTGTGCGACCCCATAGATGGCAGCCAACCAGGCTTCCCGTCCCTGGGATCCTCCAGGCAAGAACACTGGAGTGGGTTGCCATTTCCTTCTCCAATGCATGAAAGTGAAAAGTGAAAGTGAAGTCGCTCAGTCGTGTCCGACTCTAGCGACCCCATGGACTGCAGCCTACCAGGCTCCTCCGTCCATGGGATTTTCTAGGTGAAAGTAATGGAGTGGGGTGCCATTGCCTTCTCCAAGAGAAGAGAGTAGGATGCCTCAAATGGGGGGAAAATTGTACTAGGAAAGGAGTTCGGAATCGAGTGGAGTGAATTTTACCTACTTTTCATCTTTACTCACGGCATCATACACATGTGTTTGCAATAGCAGAATGATTTTTCATTTAGTATTTTATATTTCTTTCAACATTAATTGTGCTTGTTTTATCTTTTAAATGTGCTAGTATCATTAGATTCCTTCTACTCCTCAGGACATCTTGAAGAAATGTAGAGAAAGCTTGAGTCTTAAGCATTTCTTTATGAAGTTAAATTTTTATTCTGTTTTTGCTTATGTTCATATACTGACAGTTTCTGTTTAACTTGCTGATATTAGAAAAATGTTTAATTTTACCTGTTAACTCATACAGGTTATTGATTTTTTTCTTCAGGCTTACCTTTTGTCACAGCTCCAAATAAGTTTGAAGCTCTGGCTGCTCATGATGCTTTGGTTGAACTCAGTGGAGCCATGAATACTACTGCTTGCAGTCTGATGAAGATCGCAAATGATATTCGTTTTCTGGGTTCTGGTCCTCGCTCTGGACTGGGAGAACTAATTTTGCCTGAAAATGAACCAGGAAGCAGTATCATGCCAGGTAATCATGTAGCTGGCTCCCAGGTGGCTCATTGGTAAAGAATATACCTGCCAAGCAGGAGATGCAGGTTTGATCCCTGGGTCAAGAACATCCCCTGGAGAAGAAAATGGCAACCCACTTTAGTATTCTTGTCTGGAAAATTCCATGGATAGATGAGCTTGGTGCACTACAGTCTGTGGGGTCGCAACTAGTTTGACATGACTTAGTAACTAAACAACAACAATCACCACATAGCTGATAAATGTTAGAACTGAAACTTGATTAGAACCCAGGCATTCTCATCTACAAAGCACGGCTGTTTTAGTTTAACATGATCTGTAAGTAGATGGGGACGTATGTGGCACACTTGTTTCAGAATGTGCTTAGGGCTGCCTTTGATCAGAACTTCTGGGAGCATCACCAACAATATAGGAGAAAACAATTTTAGTTAGTATCGTGTATTCTGATTTCCATATTAGAAAATGTGTAAATAGTTCTTTCACAACCCAAAGCAAATAGAATTCTAGAACAGGCTATTAAAGTGATCTTAATGGGTTGAATAAAAAGAATTATATCACATGTCTCTTATTTCATTTTTTGCTTTGGGCTTTGGCCAGTGAGGTATGGGAGGCTACACAGATATGGTTGGGGCCTTGCTTTATTATATGTCTTGCTTTGTCTTTCCTTCTTTTCTTGTTTATTTGATCTAAAACCTAATTTTAACTCATACTTGAATCCATCGGTGTGCTCGATGTGGTTTTCTTGAAGGAAAGGTGAACCCCACCCAGTGTGAAGCAATGACCATGGTTGCAGCCCAAGTCATGGGGAATCATGTCGCTGTTACCGTTGGAGGCAGCAATGGACATTTTGAGTTGAATGTTTTCAAGCCAATGATGGTAAGTTTTTGATTTTTAATGCCTTTGACCCAAAGCTAGTTGTCTTGGTTTTTGTCTTTCATAAAGATTTCTTAAAGTTCATTAGGTGTTAAGATAATATGAGTAGCAGTTGGAAGTCAAGCATATATTAATGTTAGAAGATTAATCCTGGATATTTAATTAGGTGACTTTTAGCTTAAGTAATTGATGGTTTGCTTTTTATAACAGGAAGAAAAATTCTGAAAGTGGGTTATAGGTTTCTTTCTTGTCCCTAGCCACTGGGGACGCCAACTGCTAGAAATAAGTTCTAGTTCCTCAGTTAATAAACAGAGGAAAGAAACTCTGCCTCCATTCTGTCTCCTTCTTACTGCTGCTTTCTTCCTCTCCAAATTCAGCTGTTGTAAAGGAATGCCCACTCTCACTTGCATATGCACTGCAGTTGGGCTTCCACACTTGCACTTGTATTTGAATTGTTTTTGTAGCACTGTTGAGTCCAACAGACATGCCACGGCTCTTAACTGCCATCTGACCTAGACTTGTCCCTTGAGACACTTTTGTCCTTGGTTTATTCAGTAATTTCTATCTAGTTCTCTTTCCTTTCTCTCTCAAGACTATGATTGGTCTTACTCTTCCATACACCTTGAAAACATTGTGTCCACTCAGTGTTCAAATCTGTTCTATTTCCTTCATCTTTGTGAAGATGGAACAAAATGGCATCATCTTTTATCCAGTTTCCCCAACTTCAGATAATGGAACTGTTACCTATTAGAGTCCTCTATTTGTGTGAAGTGTTATATCTAAATATATATTAAAGGCTTATTTGTAGTTTGTATCTGATGTAAAGTCTGATTTTAATTTGATAACATGCAAATGACAAATATTATGTTTATTCATTCACTGTATTCATTAAATATTGACTGAGTACTAGTCTATGTCAGGCACTGTCCTGGTTGCTAGTGATAGAGCAATGAACAAAACAAATTTTTTTGCCCTTATGTGATATGCACTCTAGTGGAAAATAGAAGACAGACAAAAGGACATCTCATATTAAAAAGCTTTTCCTTTCAGGTCAGATTCCAAACAGTTAACACCAGCTGCCTGGCAGATACATGTGCATAACATTAAATGTCTTGCAGTTTTTTTTTAAAAGATCTGTTTTGTTTTTAATAGTAAGTCGAGATAATCAACATTTGCGATATAATAAAGTTGTTAGTATCAAATTAAACCTTGGAAGTTCTGTGTGAGTCCACTGTTGGAAGTACTGTTTTCAGACCCTGGGATTTTAGACCAGAGAGATTAGGATGCGGATATATATTTATTTTAATATATGTTGGAAATGTCACAAAAAATGCTAAAACAAACTAACATGCTGATCATTAAGAACTGAGAAGCCCTGGCTTCACTCATTGCCTCACACACACGCTGAACTTTACAACCTCTGACTATTTCAGTTCTCTCCATCAGTAGAACTTCATCAACTCCTACAACTGGAATTTATTTTCTTTCTCTGCGTTCTTTAACATTTCATACCTGTATTTTATAATACCACAGACTATCTCGTGCTTTAGTTTTTTTGTGTTTATGCCTTTTCACCTCTTAAAAAAGCACTTCTCTGTCCTCAAATGTTTATAGTTTCTTTCATATTTTTTGGGGGTATGATTTCTTACAGGTTGTAAGAGTGCTATATGTTAATTGAATTATATTCATATATGAACTAGCAAATATGTTATCGAACAAAGAAAAAAGCTAGGCTTAATAAATCTGTCTCTCTCTCAGATTAAAAATGTGTTACACTCAGCCCGACTGCTGGGAGATGCATCGGTTTCCTTCACAGAAAACTGCGTGGTGGGAATCCAGGCCAACACAGAAAGGATTAGCAAGCTGATGAATGAGTCCCTAATGTTGGTGACAGCTCTTAATCCTCACATAGGTATGCGTTTAAAGAATAACAATGTCATTTTGAATATACAGTTTAAAAGCTGAGAAAGTTTTAAGAGACTAAGACTACTGGATCAATGTTAGTGAACAACAGATTTCTTTTGAACATTGTCTTAAAGACATTTTGAATTGTGTTGAAAGATGCTATATATATTATTTATAACCTTTATGGTGTAATATTTCTTTCAAAAACTTGATTGATTATACTTCATTTTATTTGAAATGTGGCAAGTTCAGAAGTAGAACTTAAAGCTTATTTTAATCTTAATAGGATTTAGATACTATGGGACATTAAATTCAGATACTAAATATCCTCTCAGTTTGTATTGTTGGGACTTGCTGACTAACAACACTGAACGAACTCATTTTTCTACCTTGTCTAGATGCTACTATACTTTTGTTGTTGTTGTTTTATTCAACTCAGAAATGGATTAAATTAAAAAAAAAAAAGGGTTATGTATGCATTTCTTATAGGGAAAGGGGGGAAATATTTTGTCTAAAACTGTGGCTTTTGTGTTGCAGGCCTTTTCCAGATTTATAAATATTTCATTATATAGATTCAAACTTGTTAACTTGGATTATAGATCGACCATAATGATCCCTGTTAAATACACTATTTTAACTCATAGATTTTGAGGCACTCACTGCTTTATGTTATAATGTATTAAAAGCCTTTTCCCACCATTTCCTTACTGCTGAGCTGAGGGTTTTGTACATTAGAACAAGTTATGATGCAGTCTTTTGGTGTGATATGAGTACTGTTTTAAAAAAGTCTTTAATAATCTTATACTTTCAAGGCTGATTTTATATCTGGGCTTCATGTCAAACTATAACTTCAGTCTTATAAAGTTAGAGCTCCTGACTGCTGCAGGTAGCTGTGAGCCCAATATACTGTCTGTTTTTGGAATAGTATGAAAATTGGCAATAATACTGGATTCTTTTGAAATTATTGTACCTTAGCATTCAGCTAGAGAGATGCACAGAGGAACCCAGAGGCTCATGGGATAAGTGTTTCATCATGTTTATATTCCAGAATTTGTTACTAAAATGTTTAAATTAGAGATACTCCTAAAGCAGAATGATTGATATCTTTCTTTGAGTCAGTTTAATGTGAGGTAAAGGCCGTTCAAGAATAAGTGGGCAAAAGCACGCCTGACTGGTGACAAAGCATGAGCCTTACAACTCCACATCATGGGTTCTGATTGTGCTCATTATGTATAATAGGTAGTCATGTTTTTGGGACTTGAATGAAAACTGAAAGGGTTAGCATAATGCATAGACTTTAATGTCATTATTAACGTTAATGTCATTATTAACATTAAAGTATGGAATGTCTAATATTAACCCCAAAGGTTTAACATGAGAATTCTTTCAAAGTTAGTTTGATCAGTAAATGCCCATTTCAACATGTTTAGCATTCAGTGTTAATTTTGTATTAACTATGTCCATAATGTTTTATAGTAGATTAATTGATACTATGAGTAACATCTTATATGTGGTTGATAATCACACATGACACATAACATTTTGTAGGTGGTTAATAACTGCACATGACACATAACATTTTTTAAAAATATTTATTTGGCTGCACATCTTGCTTAGTGGATAATCATTGCAGACTTCTCTTTGTTCATACCCCTCTAATCTTGTTTTTTTTTCCTCCTTCATTGGTTTCATTTTTGTTAATTTCTCTTCTTTCTGGTTTTTGCCTTTTTAAAAAAATTACATTAAATCAAGATAACCAGAATTGCCCTGCCTCTATTAATTTTAAAAGCAAATAACTTTGATGTAAACAGTAGATCTGTGACCTCTTGTGCAAGTATATGTTTGTCTGAAACTTCCCTACTTGTACTGTGTACCGTCTGAAAAGAGTGGAGAACAGAAAGAGATGCTGGAAGCTCTGAAGGTGTGTGTCTCCTCAGAGCCCTGCCTGCTCCTCCCTCATTGTGAGAGGACTCTCCTCTCTCTTCCCTCTTAGAGCCCTTTACCTTTACCACAGTTCCTGGTCATGCAGTCCTGTATTTTTTGTACTGCTGCAGCACTAAGCTTATTAATGCTTTGTTAGAAAGATAATTATTTTTGGTTAAACATACTATTGAAACAGCACATTTATACTACCCAGATGTAGACTTCTATGTCTTGGTGCTACGTGTGTATGTGTGTGTTTGTGTGTGTAGAGAGAGATGTCTTATGTGTATATATTTTCCCCCTTATGAAAATATCTGTATTAGTGAGCATTTCAGTTTAGGGACACATCTTATAGAATGTGAGGTACGTATTACTTAAGAAAAGTGAAGAAAGGTTTTATTCTGTGTAAGAAGTGACAGCTATCAAGATAACTCACTGCTAAATATTTTTAAGATTAAAAAATGTTTACTTAAGAGGTTGGTAGCGTCAAATAAATAATAATGATTACTCTTGCTTTAGAAAACCAAGTTTCACTACTAACTCCTATGTCACCTTTTAATTTCTTCAGGGTATGACAAAGCCGCCAAGATCGCCAAGGCTGCACACAAAAATGGATCAACCTTAAAGGCAACTGCTATTGAACTTGGCTATCTCACTGCAGAGCAGTTTGATGAGTGGGTAAAACCGAAGGACATGCTTGGTCCAAAGTGATTTAAATAAATGTATAATAAAAATGATTATGTCATATAAAATAAAAAGTGATACAGACTCCTTATATTTCTCAAACAAAAATGGATAAATATGAAAGAAAATCGCTATTGAACTTGACTGTCTCTAGCAGAGCAGTTTGGTCAGTGTATAAAACCTCAGGACATGCTAGGTCCAAAATGAATTTTAAAAGTGTCAAATAAAATCACTAAATTATATAAAATCAAAAGGAAAACAGACTTATTTTTCTTCTATCTTAGTTGACATAGTTGAATCTGTGATTTTTGTGCATGGGTGTTTACCATCTCAGATGTTTTGTAAGAGGCATATGAATTTTTAGAGTTTCCATTTTTTTAGTTGGTGTTGTTTTAAACAAATTTTCTTATAGTAAAAAAAGTACCTGTGACCTCATTCCCAAGTTATGTCTTCAGACATCTTTTATTTTCCTGTAATTTGGGAGCATAAGCTGACCAAGCTTTTGCCCTCCTAAGTGAGAATGTGAGTCTGTGTGTGTGTGTGTGTGTGTGTGTGTGTGCGCATGCATATGTAAAGAATATTTATATACATACGTATATAAGATAACAGGTTAGATTAACAAAATTAAGAAATATACCTATGTGCTAATTGCACAGATACACACACACCTCCTGTTCTTATTTGAATTATCATAGACTGAAAAGACTATGAGTCAAAAACTATAGGACATGGATTAGATTAGAAAGGACAAGGGATGCAAGCAGGAAGCTTGGAAATAAAGGGAGGCTGTCATGAAAGAGAGTCTTGCCCATCATCTCTCTGCAACAGTGCGAGGATTTTTCCACAGGTAGCTTCAACCTTAGGGAATTTTGAATTAGCAGTTCTAGGGAGATCCAGTGGAGAAGACAATGGCACCCCACTCCAGTACTCTTGCCTGGAGAATCCCATGGATGGAGGAGCCTGGTAGGCTGTAGTCCGTGGGGTCGCTAAGAGTCGAACATGACTGAGCAACTTCACTTTCACTTTTCACTTTCATGCATTGGAGAAGGAAATGGCAATCCACTCCAGTGTTCTTGCCTGGAGAATCCCAGGGATGGGGGAGCCTGGTGGGCTGCCGTCTATGGGGTCGCACAGAGTCAGACATGACTGAAGCGACTTAGCAGCAGCCGCAGCAGCAGGGAGATCCAGGTTAAGCTGATTTAAGCTTGAAACTGAAGGCTTCCTTTAAAATAGACCTAACCTCAATTATGTAGGGAGTTGGAGCAATTTGGTTTTTTTCCGCCTCCTACATGTATAATAGAGTCCTGGGTTGGGAAGATTCCGTGGAGGAGGGCACAGCAGCCCACTTGAGTATTCTTACCTGTAGAATTCCATGGACAGAGGAGCCTGGTGGGCTACAGTCCATGGGGTCAGAAAGAGTCAGACATGACTGAGCAACTAGGTACACACACATGTATACAGAATTACGAAGACCCACTACTTAAAGCATCTTGTCTGTAAGTAGTAGTCTATCAAGTATCTTTAAAAAACAGTGGATACTTACCCTTGATAAGTATTTCTTGGAAAAACAGTCTTATTAACACCAACTCCCCAGTGGTATTTAGAGGGTAGCATAGATGGCATTTAAAAGCATAATTAAAATTCTAATGTTAATATGCCAATTGTATCTCAATTTTTAAAAGTTGTAGAAGCATTGTGATGAAAAAATGAAATTACAATCTTATAACTAATTTCTTAGGCCTGAGTGGGTATTCTTTTCATTACTATGAAAGGGATTTCAAACCGTTTAGTGGAAGTGTTGAGCCCATAGATTCTTTTAGCCCATGCAGCATTGTTCTCAGCAGTGTTTTTCACATGGCGATGATGATGTGATCTTGTACAGTTTGATTTCCTACAGCCTATTTGGTTTAAAAAGAAAGATTTTTATTGGGAAAAAAATCAAACAAAATCAGATTGTACCCGTAACTCAATAACCAGACTGGCAACTGAATGCTATTTTGCCTTGGAGGACATCCTCAATCTAAACAGGCCAGTATTTGAGGGCTCAACGAGAAACATAACCACTTACGTAATAAAGATAACAGTAGATCAAGTCTGTAGCCTCCAACAGTCTCTGTATGGCTGTCTACTATATGCTAGCATATTATGAGCCATCGTGAAACCTTTGAGCTGAAACCTCTGTGTGATGTAAGTGAAGTTTAAAACACTGGACTTTCTGATGAAATCCTAAATAAGGGTTTTAGAATTCTCTGTGAGAGGGTCGTGCTGAAAATCAACTTCAGGATTTGTACACTTGGGACAGTGTTGTCTCACAAGACATTTGGCAGGTGTCCAGAGAAATTTTTGGTTACAACTGAGAAAGGGTGCTACTGGTATCTAGTAGGTGAAAGTCAGAGATGCTGCTGAACATCCTGTAATACACAGGACAAACCCCAAAATCCCCAAGGGACTTTCCACTCCCCAGATGTCAGTAGTGGTGAAACTGAGAAACTTAAACCCCAGAGCTATTATTTCTGGAGATGCTCACCGTTCAGTTAGGCTTCACTGCTTGTGTATATGTATATCTTGGCATCGCAGAGACTTTATTAAACCATGAGGTATCTCAGATATGAGCATGAACAGAAAAAGGTTAATGAACCATTAACTGATCACAGTGCTCACTCCTTGGAATGACCTACTCCCAGCAGGGTGTCCAAGAGTTTGTCCTGGATAACCATGATGATGGGGGAGTGATAGTCAAGAATTTACAAAAATGGCAAATAAATATGTTTTAAGGTGGAGACAAACTCAATCCATTGATCCTGGTTAGCAGATATATAGAATGACAGGCAAACAAATTTCAAAGGAAAAAAGTCATGGGACTTAAGAACTGATCAGACTGAAACGACACCAACCTTGCCACGCAGACACAAAAGGGAAGTTCATAGAAAGCCATGGGCCAGATTTACTCATTTAACTGTTTTGTTTGGTTGACAGAAAAAATACGCTTTCACAAGAACTTATGAGAATATTTTATACCCAAGTATATTTTAAAGATCATGCTTCAGTATGGCTATGTTATTTGTCTTGCACTGTTCTTTTGCCTTACCGCAGCAAGAAATATTTGAGAGACAAATTTAATGTTTTTTAAAAGATACTAAGATTAAAACTTCTTGATAAGGTAAAATGAATTAGGTTTTTTTTTTTTTAAAACAAATTCATTAAATTGGCCATTTAGCAACTGGCTTTGAGCAACTAACCTAGAGCTACTTCCATTTGGAATCTGAGTGAGATAAAAGAAGCTGCTGATCACTGTCTGCCATTTGTGATGCCAAGAAGCAAAGAGTCAAGACCACAATACAACTGTGTGAAGCCAGGCAGTCGAGGACATTGTCTTGGTGTATCTTGTGATTAACCTGAGATACTGGCTGACACTTGACCCTGTTCTTCAGAGCTTCCACAAAAGACATAATTATGGCTATCCAGCCGCAGGGCAGGGTGCTGAGTACCAAAAGAGCTCATTAAAGTCTATTTGCTGTATTGGCATCAAGCGTGTTGTTTAGTCAGTAAGTTGTGTCTGACTCTTTTGTGACCCCATGGACTGTAGCCCACTAAGCACCTCTGTCCATGGGATTTCCCAGGCGAGAATACTGGAATGTGTTGCCATTTCCTCCTCCAGGGGATCTTCCCGACCCAGGGATCAAACCAGTGTCTGCTGCATTGGCAGGCAGATTCTTTACCACGGAACCACCTGGGAAGCCTGAGCATCAGACATACTCATTGATAAACCTATGGGATCCAGGATTGAGAAGACCTCTGTGTCTAGGATTAAGGGGTAGAAGATAATGAAATATGGTTCCTACATATAGCACTACTCTAATAGGTGAGCCTTCTCTTTAAGAATTTGTGGTCAAGTGTGCTTATTTTTTGCCTCAATCAGATGAGAAAGGGATTTAGAATGAAGACTTTTCAATGGAAACTACTCATTTTCATCAATAATTTGGGGCTATTCATATCAAGACATTTAAACAAAGGAAATCTGAAGCTGTAAAAGAGAATGGCCAAGGAAGAGGCAGAAGGAAAATGAGAAGTAACCACTGAAGTAGATAGATGTGGCCATGGAGGTTAAATTGGAGTGGCTCATAGATACTAAGGCAGGAGAAGGGGGAAGCTGGTAAATCCAGTGGAGTTCAGCTTCACCTCTGCTGCCTACTACGTGTTCCCAGCCACCACTTTATGTCTATAAACCCATTTCCTTATCCTTAAAATGGAGCTACTGACAACATTGCATACTTATAAAGTACCAAGTGCAATCCCTGCCTCAATTATCTTTCAGTCCACCCCTCCTCCCCCCCAAAGAGAATGGACAAAATTACTAAATACCTAACAGATTTTAGAGGTAAAATTGGATTAGCCTTTTTTCCTTCAGGAAGACTGTTCAACCACATAAGTTATAATATTATCCAAGCTGGAGAATTCTGTGTTCCAGTACAAAAGAAGGTGCTAAAATAAAATTGTATAATTAAAACTTTTATTGACTGCAATTTTTAAAAATCATATTGGTGGATCTATTAATCGTGCTACTCAAAACTTAATTTTGAAGATTTTCCCCCAAAATACCGAAAACACAGGTGTATATGTGTACATTAAAAGGCAGAAAATTTTAAACTATTACCTGAACATTAAAAGTGAGAGAAGCAGAGTTAACATCAGCATCATAACTGGGTGAGACACTCTATCTCTCCCCTTCAATCTACAACCAGCAAAACACTGACCATGAAGGTTCCTCTGCCCAAAGCAGGGGACCCTGGAGAATTCCACATACCTGTACATCTGAAGGTGGGTAAACTGGAACTCATAGAGGAGGTGGAACCTGGGGGACAGCAGAGGCAGTGCCTGCAATCGTGGCCCTCTGATTGCAGCAGCTCGGCCTGCCATCCCAGAGAACTTGGGAGCAGCAAGGGAAACCACACACAACTCTGGCCTCCCAGCCACAGCAGCGCCCACAGTCAGATAGATAGCGGGGCAGCAGTGGAAGTGAAACGTGCCTCCAAGAATCTGGTCCCCTGCTGCTTTCCCACACGAGTGCAGCCCATGAATCTGACATGGCAGAACGGGCCACAACCCAGGCACCCCCAACCCTCCACTCCCTGTGGTGGCTGAGCCTGTGGCTCAAGAAATGGCAAATGTGACTTAAGTGCCCAATGTCCTGGTACCCCTTGCAGTGATGACAGAGAAAACAGCAGCAGCAAGGCACAAGTGACCCCGGAGCAGAAGCAGCGACCATGGGGATACTGGACATCAACTCTAAGCAGAGACGGTGGAAAGTGCTGCTTTTCAAATACAAATAGCGCAGGCCAAAAATGCCAAACACTTGTGCTATAGCACCACCTTCTGGAAAACTAAAGAAAGGCCTCTAATTTTTAACCTGTTGAATCTGTGTGTGTGTGCTCAGTTGCTCTATTGTGTCCTATTCTTTGCAATCCCATGGGCTATAGGCCACCAGGCTCCTCTGTCCATGGGATTTCCCAGATAAGAATACTAGAGTGGGTAGCCATTCCCTTCTCCAGGGAATCTTCCTGACCCAGGGATTGAACTCAGGTCTCCTGCATTGCAGGCAGATTCTTTACCCTCTGAGCTACCTGGGATGCCCAATAGGAACATACATATCGGTAATTACCTTAAATATAAATGGATTAAACACTCCAATCAAAAGGATAAACTGGTTGAATGGATACCAAAACAAGACCAATATATATGCTATCTACAAGAGATCCACTTCAGACCTAGGGACACGTCCAGATTGAAATTGAGGGGATAGAAAAAGATATTCCATGCAAATGGAAATAAAAGATGGCTGGAGTACCAATACTCATATCAGACAAAATAGACTTTAAAATAAAGACTGTGACAAGAGATAAGGCAGAACACTATGTGATGATCAAGGGATCAATCCAAGAAGAAGATATAACAACTGTAAGTATACATGCACCCAACATAGGGTACTCCAGTATATAAGGCAAATGCTAACATTGATGAAAGGGGAAATCAACAGTTACACAATAATAGTGGGGGGCTTTAGCACATCATTTGAGGACTTCCCTGATGGCTCAGACGGTAAAAGCATCTGCCTACAATACGGGAGACCTGGGTTTGATCCCTGGGTTGGGGGGATCCACTGGAGAAGGAAATGGCGACCCACTCCAGTACTCTTGCCTGGGAAATCCCATGAACGGAGGAGCCTGGCTGGCTACAGTCCACGGGGTCGCAAAGAGTCGGACACAACTGAGCGACTTCACTTCACTTCACTTAGCACATCATTTACACAAAGGTACAGACTTCAAGACAGGATATTTTTGTTGCAATTTTATCTTAATAATAAAACATTTTTCCAAAGCAGTTTTTCTGTATTACTAACAGCCTTTTGGTGAGAATAGTAAAATCACAGTTTCTTGGAATGTTGTGACACTTTCCCAAAATAAAAATTTCCCCCACCCACATATGCACGCGTAGCACATATCATCTACTGCTATTCTGATTTTAACATAAGTAATATGTAACTTTATACTTTCATGATTGTTAGATGTCATTTTATTGAGATTCCTCACTATCGCTTCCAATACTCCCCAATCATAAATGAACATGCATTTCAAAAAATCATCCTAACTTTATGAAGAAAATAAATATCACATAATATTTTTCATTCTATGTAACTCTCCTTGTCATAGAATCATAATAGTCAAACCCGAGCTGAAGACGAAGGTATTTACGTACAGTATACTGTGGTTACATCAAAGAACTTCTCTATTTCTCAATCATTTTAACTGAAAAATAGGATCAAAATCTTCCCATCATCTAAGTTTTCTAGATATTTGACCCGCGTCCTAGTGTTTGCCTCATTGACTACCCATTATTCTTATTTTACCTTATTTTATTGAAATATTATTTTTAACTATTATAGACTTACAGAAAAGTTGAAAAAATAATATGAAAAAATGTTCCTTTACATCTCTCACCCTGCTTCCTCTAATGTTATCATCTTACATAACCATAATACAACAATCGAGAACAGGAAATTGGCCTTGATACAGTATTATCAACTAAACTATAACCCTTTTCCTCAAATTTCAGCAATTTTCCCACTATTATCCATTCTCTGTTCAAGAGCCTCTTGATGAGGGTGAAAGAGGAGAGTGAAAAAGCTGGCTTAAAACTCAGCATTCAAAATGCTAAGATCATAGTATCTGGTCCCATCACTTTGTGACAAATAGGGAAAAAAGTGGAAGTAGTGACAAGTTTTCTTTTCTTGGGCTCCAAAATCATTGTGGAGGGTGACTGCAGCCATGAAATTAAGAGACACTTGTTCCTTGGAAAGAAAGCTCTGACAAACCTATACAGCATATTAAAAAGCACAGACATTACTTTTCCAACAAAGGTCCATATAGTCAAAGCTATGGTTTTGCCAGAAGTCATGTACAGATGTGTGAGTTGGACCCAAAGAAGCCTGAACGCTGAAGAACTGATGCTTTTGAATTGTGGTGCCAGAAAAGACTCTTGAGAATCCTTTGAACTGCCAGGAGAGCAAATTAATCAATCCTAAAGGAAATCAACCCTGAATATTTATTGGAAAGACTAATGCTGAAGCTGAAGCTCCAAAACTTTGGCCAACTGATGAAAAGAGCCAACTCATTGGAAAAGACCCTGATGCTGTGAAAGGTTGAAGGCAACAGAAGGGGGAGGCAGAGGATGAGATTGTTAGATAGCATCACCAACTCAATGGACATGAATCTGAGCAAATTCCAGCGGATAGTGACAGACAGGGGAGCCTGGCGTGCTGCAGTCCACAGAGTCACAAAGAGTAGTACACGACTTAGCAACTGAACCACAACCATAAAATATTAAATGTTCTTAATAATAATAAAAGTTTTTAACTTTTAATGAGTTTTAATATCTTACTGGTGGTAAGATATTAGGAAATTAATCATATCTTAAGTATGGTTAGTATTTCCTAGAAGCAACCACAAAGGGATAGATATCCATTTTTGCGGGTCTCACAGCCCAGTTTTCTCTGAAGTATAGATCTCCGAAGGCCAATATGCACAGAGAGAACGACAGGAAAAGAAGAATGGAGGATAGGGAGTCAGGGAAGAGAAGTAACAGGAGCATGGGTTGAGTAAAGGAACGAAGACCAGGGATAAATAAGGCTAGAAAGGAAAAACTGAGAGGCCAACAATCTGAGAGTTGCCTGCCATTTAGTTACCTGAGCTGTGTTTCAAACCTCCTGCTCTACTCACTTGTTTCTTGGCATAGGCCAGAGTCCTCAGATAACTTTTTTTCATTTTCCCCATCATTCTCATCCACAATCTCAACTACAAATGCCTTTGAAAGGTACTCATCTGCTTCTCAAATGTTGTTCCTACAGAAACAAGTCTTTAGAATCTGAATACTGTTGTGTGCCCCAGCCATTAAAAAGAGCATTTATGGAGAGAAATTGGACAAATTGAGGTTATAAACCCCAGAAGAAACAAGGTATTTTGACAAGAAAAATTGGTTGGCAAATGTTGAGATTTTTATGAGTAACCATGATGATTTTTTTAAGTAATTTATAATTTGTTCTGTGCTTTGTCACAGTTGTTTTGACTTGTGGCTTTTATCAGTGCATAAAGTTATTTTGTTGTCCTTATTTTTAGGAAGAGATTCACAGTACTGAAATATTTCAAATGCCAGTGATGTTAAATTTCTTGAATATTTTCCCTTTCTAGTGCCTGATGAGTCACTGGACTATCATTCTGTCCCAAGAACATTATGATGACACCAGTCTTAGTCACAAATCCATTACCATTGTGGAGGCAGGGTGGCAGGATATGGGAAGAAATCTACACAATGAGAAGAATCTGTTTTAGCTTTAAAGTTGGAATTATTACCCACATGTTAAAAGCAAATTTATTTTAAAGTAGACTTCCTAGCCTATAATTGCTCATTTACCCTATTATCAAGGCTTCCCTGGTGGCTCAGATGGTAAAGAATCCACCTGCAATGCAGGAGACCTGGGTCGATCCCTGGGTTGGGAAGATCCCCTGGAGAAGGGAACAGCAACCCACTCAAGTATTCTGGCCTGGAGAATTCCATGCAGTCCATGGGGTCGCAAAGAGTTGGACTTGACTTTCACTTTCACTCTCACTCTCACTTTCATACTCAGTTCAGTTCAGTTGCTCAGTCATGTCTGACTCCTTGTGACCCCATGGACTGCAGCACACCAGGCCTCCATTTCCAGCACCAACTCCCAGAGTTTACTCAAACTCATGTCTTGAGTTCTGATGCCATTCATCCATCTCATCCTGTGTCGTCCCCTTCTCCTCCTTCCTTCAATCTTTCCCAGCATCAGGGTCTTTTCAAATGAGTCAATTCTTCGCATCAGGTGGCCAAAGTATTGGAGTTTCGGCTTCAACATCAGTCAGTGAATATCAATGAATATTCAGGACCGATTTCCTTTAGGATGGATGGACTGGATCTCCTTGCAGTCCAAGGGACTCTCAAGAGTCTTTTCCAATACCACAGTTCAAAAGCATCAATTCTTCGGCACTCAACTTTCTTTATAGTCCAACTCTCACATCAGTACATGACTACAGGAAAAACCATAGCCTTGACTAGATGGAACTTTGTTGGCAAAGTAATGTCTCTGCTTTTTAATATGCTGTCTAGATTGGTCATAACTTTTCTTCCAAGGAGCAAGCGTCTTTTAATTTCATGGCTGCAGTCACCATCTGCAGTGGTTTTGAAGCCCAGAAAAATAAAATCTGACACTTTTTCCACTGTTTCCCCATCTATTTGCCATGAAGTGATGAGACCAGATGCCATGATCTTAGTTTTCTGAATGTTGAACTTTAAGCCAACTTTTTCACTCTCCTCTTTCACTTTCATCAAGAGGCTTTTTAGCTCTTCACTTTCTGCCATAAGGGTGGTGTCATCTGCATATCTGAGATTTTTGATATTTCTCCTGGCAATCTCGATTCCATCTTGTGCTTCATCCAGCCCAGTGTTTCTCATGATGTACTCTGCATATAAGGTAAATAAGCAGGGTGACAATATACAGCCTTGACGTACTCCTTTCGCAGTTTGGAACCAGTCTGTTGTTCCATGTCCAGTTCTAACTGTTACTTCCTGACCTGCATACAGATTTCTCAAGAAATCTCAAGAAATCTCAAGAAATCTGCTGGTCTGGTATTCCCATCTCTTTAAGAATTTTCCACAGTTTTTAAAGATTTACTGAGCATGACCCCACCCACCAGAACAAGACCCAGTTTCCCCCTCAGTAGGTCTTTCACATCAGGAAGCTTCCATAAGCCTCTTAGCCTTCTCCATCAGAGGGCAGACAGACTGAAAACCACAATCAGAGAAAACTAACCAATCTGGTCACACGGACCACAGCCTTGTCTAACTCAATGAAACATGAGCCATGCCGTGTAGGGCCACTCAAGACAGGCGGGTCATGGTGCAGAGGTCTAACAGAATGTGGTCCACTGGAGAAGGGAATGGCAAACCACTTCAGTATCCTTGCCTTGAGAACCCCATGAACAGTATGAAAAGGCAAAAAGATAGGATACTCAAAGAGGAACTCCCCAGGTCAGTAGGTGCCCAATATGCTACTGGAGATCAGTGGAGAAATAACTCCAGAAAGAATGAAGGAATGGAGCCAAAGCAAAAACAATACCCATTTGTGGATGTGACTGGTGATAGAAGCAAGGTTCGATGCTATAAAGAGCAATATTGCATAGGAACCTGGAATGTTAGTTCCACGAACCAAGGCAAATTGGAAGTGGTCAAACAGGAGATGGCAAGAGTGAACATTGACATTTTAGGAATCAGTGAACTAAAATGGAGTGGAATGGGTGAATTTAACTCAGATGGCCATTATATCTACTACTGTGGGCAGGAATCCCTAGAAGAAATGGATTAGCCTTCATAGTCAACAAAAGAGTCCGAAATGCAGTACTTGGATGCAATCTCAAAAACTGACAGAATGATCTCTGTTTCCAAAGCAAAGCATTCAATATCACGGTAATCCAAGTCTATGCCCCAACCAATAATGCTGAAGAAGCTGAAGTTGAATGGTTCTATGAAGACCTACAAGACCTTCTAGAACTAACACCCAAAAAAGATGTCCTTTTCATTATAGGGGACTGGAATGCAAAAGTAGGAAGTCAAGAAACACCTGGAATAACAGGTAAATTTCGCCTTGGAGTACCGAATGAAGCAGGGCAAAGGCTAATAGAATTCTGCCAAGAGAATGCACTGGTCATAGTAAACACCCTCTTCCCATAATACAAGAGAAGACTCTGCTGCTGTGCTGCTGCTAAGTCGCTTCAGTCATGTCTGACTCTGTGTGACCCCAAAGACGGCAGCCTACCAGGCTCCACACACAGTCAATACTGAAATCAGATTGATTATATTCTTTGCGGCCAAAGATGGAGAAGCTCTATACAGTCAGCAAAAACAAGACTGGGAGGTGACTGTGGCTCAGATCATGAACTCCTTATTGCCAAATTCAGACTGAAATTGAAGAAAGTAGGGAAAACCACTAGACCATTCAGGCATGATCTAAATCAAATCCCTTACGATTATACAGTGGAAGTGAGAAATAGATTCAAGGGATTAGATCTGATAGAGTGCCTGATGAACTATGGACGGAAGTTCTTGACATTGTACAAGAGACAGGGATCAAGATCATCCCCAAGAAAAATAAATATAAAAAATCAAAATGGCTGTCTGAGGAGGCATTACAAATATCTGTGAAAAGAAGAGAAGTAAAAGCAAAGGAGAAAAGGAAAGATATACCCATTTGAATGCAGAGTTCCAAAGAATATCAAGGAGAGTTAAGAAAGCTTTCCTCAGTGTTCAGTGCAAAGAAATAGAGGAAAACAATAGGATGGGAAAGACTAGAGAGCTCTTCAAGAAAATTAGAGATACTAAAGGAACATTTCATGCAAAGATGGGCTCAACAAAGGACAGAAATGGTAGGGATCTAACAGAAGCAGAAGATATTAAGAAGAGGTGGCAAGAATACACAAAAGAACTGTACAAAAACGATCTTCACGACCCAGATAATTATGATCATTAGTATGATCACTCACCAAGAGCTAGACATCCTGGAATGTGAAGTCAAGTGGGCCTTAAGAAGCATCACGATGAACAAAGCTAGTGGAGGTGATGGAATTCCAGTTGAGCTATTTCAGATCCTAAAAGATGATGCTGTGCAAGTGCTGCGCTCAATATGCCAGCAAATTTGGAAAACTTAGCAGTGTCCACAGGAATGGAAAAGATCCGTTTTCATTCCAATCCCAAAGAAAGGCAATGCCAAAGAATGCTCAAACTACTGCACAGTTGTACTCATCTCACACGCTAGTAAAGTAATGCTCAAAATTCTCCAAGCCAGGCTTCAGCAATATGTGAACCATGAACTTCCAGATGTTCAAATTGGTTTTAGAAGAGGCAGAGAAACCAGAGTTCAAACTGCCAACATCCATTGGATTATCTAAAAAGCAAGAGAGAGTTCTAGAAAAACATCTATTTCTGCTTTATTGAAGGAGTACGTCAAGGCTGTATATTGTCACCATGCATATTTAACTTTTATGCAGAGTACATCATGAGAAACGCTGGGCTAGAAGAAGCACAAGCTGGACTCAAGATTGCTGGGAGAAATATCAATAACCACCCTTATGGCAGAAAGTGAAGAGCTAAAAAGCCTCTTGATGAAAGTGAAAGAGGAGAGTGAAAAAGTTGGCTTAAAGTTCAACATTCAGAAAACAGAGATCATGGCATCCAGTCCCATGACTTCATGGCAAATAGATGGGGAAACAGTGGAAACTGGCAGACTATTATCATGAACTCCAAATTCACTGCAGATGGTGACTGCAGCCATGAAATTAAAAGACACTTGCTCCTTGGAAGAAAAGTTATGACCAACCTAACAGCATGTTAAAAAGCAGAGACATTACTTTGCCAACAAAGGTCCATCTAGTCAAGGCTATGGTTTTTCCCGTAGTCATGTATGGATGTGAGAGTTGGACTATAAAGAAAGCTGAGTGCCGAAGAATTGATGCTTTTGAACTGTGGTGTTGGAGAAGACTCTTGAGAGTCCCTTGGACTGCAAGGAGGTCCAACCAGTCCATCCTAAAGGAAATCAGTCTTGAATGTTCATTGGAAGGACTGATGTTGAAGCTGAAACTCCAATACTTTGGCCACCTGATGCGAAGAGCTGACTCATTTGAAAAGACCCTGATTCTGGGAAAGATTGAAGGCAGGAGGAGAAAGGGGTAACAGAGGATGAGATGGTTGGATGGCATCAGTGACTCAATGGATATGAGTCTGAGTAAACTCCAGGAGTTGATGTTGGACAGGGAGGCCTGGCGTGCTGCAGTCCATGGGGTCACAAAGAATCAGACATGACTGAGCAACAGAACTAAACGGAAAGCCTTTGACTGTGTGATCAGCACAAACTGTTTGAGCATCTCCTGTGGAGGTACGGGTCAGCAGTGGACTGCCGCAGGGACAGGGGCTCTGGGTGCAGCAGAGTTGGGTATGGCATAAGCCCCCTTGGAAGAGGTCGCCATTAACCCCACCATGTAAGCTGCCAGAACTTCCAAAGGACTGGGAAATAGACTCTTGGAGGGCACAAACAGAACCTTGTGTTCACCAGGACCCAGGAGAAAGGAGCAGTGATCCCACAAAAGACTGACCCAGACTTGCCCTGGAGTGTCTCGAGTCTCCAGTGGAGGCGTGGATCGGCGGTGGCCTGCTGCAGGGTTGGGAGCAGTGAGTGTAGCAGTACACACATGCGATCTTTTGAAGGGGTTGCCATTATCTTCATTACCTCCACCATAGTTTGGCCCCAGGTAAATAGCAGGGAGGGAACACATCTCCACTCACTAACTTTCACCCTATTATCATGCTATCTCCATGTCCATGAAGTCCTGGGTTTCAGGGATATGCAGTTTGGATGCTATAGCTCATAATTCAATTTTCTTTTCATCAGCATGATAATGGGGTTTGGGCAGATTATCCTACAGAAAGACTGCATTCAATTACTAGATAGAATGAATGTAAGCCTTGATGTGTCCTCTTTTGCCCTGTTATACCCCACTAAGAACAAAGCTGGAACACACCTACAGACTATCTGCTTTGGTTCCTTATTAAGCATGAAACTCATAGTAACAAGGCTCTGATAAACTTTCATACAGAGGAGATGAACACCAAATGTTGGTAAATTAGCAAAGCATTGCATTTGTTGAAAAATCTAAACAGAAGAGCTTTTTTTCAAACATGATAAATAGATCAAATAGTTCTGTAAGGATTAAAACAGGTTGTTTTCCTAGTTATAAATATAACACAATATCGAGCCTTTTGGGTTTTCAGGGAAAATGAATTACAAGTGCAACATCAAGTAGTATTGACTTTGTTTTTCAATGCACCTCCGAGCTGGATGTTCAGGGATGTGATGATAGCCAAGGTCTGAATGATAAATGCTGTAACTTGTCTCCTTTAAAAAAAAAACAAATTCAAACTCAAAGAAACTGGCATGGATATCCCATGTCATTTAATATTTTTTAACAGTTGGTGTTTAACATTGACTACATCTTCGGTTTGATTGGATCTAAGTTTTAAAAGATAAATAAGGTAGTCTTGACCTGAAAGATCATTCACGTATGACCTAAATCAAATCCCTTATGATTATGCAGTGGAAGTGAGAAATAGATTTAAGGGACTAGATCTGATAGATAGAGTGCCTGATGAACCCTGGATGGAGGTTCGTGACATTGTACAGGAGACAGGGATCAAGACCATCCCCATGGAAAAGAAATGCAAAAAAGCAAAATGGCTGTCTGGGGAGGCCTTACAAGTAACTGTGAAAAGAAGAGAAGTGAAAAGCAAAGGAGCAAAGGAAAGATATAAGCATCTGAATGCAGAGTTCCAAAGAATAGCAAGAAGAGATAAGAAAGCCTTCTTCAGCGATCAATGCAAAGAAATAGAGGAAAACAACAGAATGGGAAAGACTAGAGATCTCTTCAAGAAAATTAGAGATACCAAGGGAACATTTCATGCAAAGATGGGCTCGATAAAGGACAGAAATGGTATGGACCTAACAGAAGCAGAGGATATTAAGAAGAGGTGGCAAGAATACACAGAACTATACAAAAACGATCTTCACAACCCAGATAATCACGATGGTGTGATCACTCACCTAGAGCCAGACATCCTGGAATGTGAAGTGAAGTGGGCCTTAGAAAGCATCACTACGAACAAAGCTAGTGGAGGTGATGGAATTCCAGTTGAGCTATTTCAAATCCTGAAAGATGATGCTGTGCAAGTGCTGCACTCAATATACCAGCAAATTTGAAAAACTCAGCAGTGGCCACAGGACTGGAAAAGGTCAGTTTTCATTCCAGTCCCAAAGAAAGCAATGTCAAAGAATACTCAAACTACTGCACAATTGTATTCATCTCACATGCTAGTAAAGTAATGCTCAAAATTCTCCAAGCTAGGCTTCAGCAATACGTGAACTGTGAACTTCCAGATGTTCAAGCTGGTTTTAGAAAAGGCAGAGGAACCAGAGATCAAATTGTCAACATCTGCTGGATCATGGAAAAAGCAAGAGAGTTCCAGAAAAACATTTATTTCTGTTTTATTGACTATGCCAAAGCCTTTGACTGTGTGGGTCACAATAAACTGTGGAAAATTCTTCAAGAGATAGGAATACCAGACCACCTGACCTGCCTCTTGAGAAACCTATATGCAGGTCAGGAAGCAACAGTTAGAACTGGACATGAAACAACAGACTGGTTCCAAATAGGAAAGGGAGTACGTCAAGGCTGTATATTGTCACCCTGCTTATTTAACTTCTGTGCAGAGTACATCATGAGAAACGCTGGACTGGAAGAAGCACAAGCTGGAATCAAGATTGCCGGGAGAAATATCAATAACCTCAGATATGCAGATGACACCACCCTTATGGCAGAAAGTGAAGAAGAACTAAAAAGCCTCTTGATGAAAGTCAAAGAGGAGAGTGAAAAAGTTGGCTTAAAGCTCAACATTCAGAAAACGAAGATCATGGCATCTGGTCCCATCACTTCATGGGAAATAGATGGGGAAACAGTGGAAACAGTGTCAGACTTTATTTTTTTTTAGGCTCCAAAATCACTGCAGATGGTGACTGCAGCCATGAAATTAAAAGACACTTACTTCTTAGAAGAAAAGTTATGACCAACCTAGATAGCATATTAAAAAGCGGAGACATTACTTTGCCAACAAAGGTCCATCTAGTCAAGGCTATGGTTTTTTCCAGTGGTCATGTATGGATGTGAGAGTTGGACTGTGAAGAAAGCTGAGTGCTGAAGAATTGATGCTTTGGAAGTGTGGTGTTGGAGAAGACTCTTGAGAGTCCCTTGGACTGCAAGGAGAGCCAACCAGTCCATTCTAAAGGAGATCAACCCTGGGATTTCTTTGGAAGGAATGATGCTAAAGCTGAAACTCTAGTAGTTTGGCCACCTCATGTGAAAGAGTTGACTCATTGGAAAAGACTCTGATGCTGGGAGGGATTGGGGGCAGGAGGAGAAGGGGATGACAGAGGATGAGATGGCTGAATGGCATCACCGACTCGATGGACGTGAGTCTGAGTAAACTCCAGGAGTTGGTGATGGATAGGGAGGCCTGGCGTGCTGCGATTCATGGGGTCGCAAGGAGTCGGACACGACTGAGCGACTGCACTGAACTGAACTGACCTGAAAGATAGAGGACTGCTCAGGGCATCATGGAAGACAATGATGGGAAAATATCTTTGGCAGATAGCTTGGCACATGGGGGCAGAGGGGAGCCAGTAAGGCAGTTGTCTTAGACTGAGGGCCAGGTCCTGTCATGATTTATTTGAATTTCATTTTTTTTTAAAGATTAGTAAACTTGAACTATAGGCTTTAGGTGACAGTGATATGTCAATGCAGATTCAGTAATTATAATAATAAATGTACCACTCTGGTGGGGGGGTGGTGGATAACGGAAAAGGCTACGCATATGTGGGAAAAAAGACATAGGGAGAATCTCAGTATTTTCCTCTCAGTTATGCTGTGAAGTTAAAACTACTCTAAAAAGACTATTTAAAAAATTAAATAATAAAATATGATAATTTCTATTCTTTTACTTCCCCTCATAGGCCTTACTTAGTTTTAAGTAGTTTAAAATTACTATTATTTTCTCAAACAGCACTGCTAACTTATACATATATTTGATACACAGAATTTTGATTCAACACTTGAAGCATACTAGTAAAGAAATCATTTGCCTTTAGTTTCATTTTATAACCTAGAAATATGTGTAAAACTAAACCTTACCTCATTCTTGATCTCCATTCACATCTACAGGTATGACAGTGAGAAGGAGGAGGCATATGTACCTTATGGCCTCAGTTTTTCTCCATAAAAGAGAAAGTCGACCTTCCTAACCTCATATCTACAGATTAGTTAGGTCTGATGACTGCAGGAACATCGCCTTTGAAATGATCTTATTTTGGGTACTATTTTGTTGTACCATTTTAGTAAGTTGATTAAGAGATATGGTTTCTGTGTGCTTCAGGCATTGATTTACTTTGGCTTTTCTATTTCATCATAATTAACACTTTAAATAACTAAAGAGTTTTAGAAACAAAATAAGTTCTCATGGAAGTGTTATTAAAAATACTGTTAATCTTGCTTTACATAAATTTTATACATGTTGTTAGTCACTCAGTCGTGTCCATCTCTTTGTGACCCCATGGACGGTAGCCCACCAGGCCCCTCTGTCCATGGAATTCTCCAGGCAAGAACACTGGAGTGGGGTGCCATGCCCTTCCTGCTTCAAGGGATCTTCCTGATCCAGGGATCCAACCCGAGTCTCCTGCATTGCAGACAGATTCTTTACCATCTGAGTCACCAGGGAAACCCAAATTGTATACAAAGAGATTGAAAAAGATCCCCTAACACAGGATGTCTAGAGAGAACTGACCATTTGATCCAGTTTTGGTGATCAGAACTAATGTTTAATTGGTTTTCCAGAAATTGACCAAACCTGCAAATTGTTTTTGCCATTTGTAAATACAATGATGATATATAAGCTGAGACTTTCTGTCTGCTTACCTGTATGTATTTCTCCAAATTCCTTTCTTTCTTGTCTGTAAATTGATTGTTGAATGAGCAAAAATTATTTTACTTGGTTCTGACTATTAGCCAATTAATAGTCAATCTTTCATTATTCATCAGGGTTGGAAGGAGGAAAACTATCTTATGTTAGCAATTTAACATTATAAGAATTTTTTTGGTGCTTAAAAAAATATCTTCTCAAAAACAACATATTTTAAACAGTGCATAGAACTAAATTTATTATTTTATTTAGAAGTTACTTTTATTTTTATTGCTAATGAAAATTTCTGACTTAAAAAACTACTCATGCTTTTTTAATTTGTTAATTATTTAAATAATTTTACTTGTGAGTTATGTAAAATATTTTATTTTGAAAAATTAAAGAAGCAAAATATATAAAGAACTTTAAAAATTTAACAATAAACAAACAACCCAATTAAAAAGCGGGCTAAGAATCTGAGCAGAAGATCCTCAACAAAGAAGACATACAAATGGAAAACGAGTGTATGAAAAGATGCCCAACATCATACACCATTGTCACTGTGCTATGCTTAGTCACTCAGTTGTGTCCTACTCTTTGCGACCCCATGGAATGTAGCCCACCAGGCTCCTCTGTTCACAGGATTCTCCAGGCAAGAATACTGGAGGGGGTTGCCTTGCCCTCCTCCAGGGGATGTTCCCAACCCAGGTCTCCCCATTGCAGGCAGATTCTTTACTGTCTGAGCCACCAGGGAAGCCCAAGAATACTGGAGTGGGTAGCCTATCTCTTCTCCAGGGGATCTTCCCAACCTAGGAATTGAACTGGGGTCTCCTGCATTGCAGGCAGATTCTTTACCAGCAGAGCTACCAGGGAAGCCCATCATTGTCGGTAGGGAATTGCAATCATAATGATGAGATACCATTACCACCTATTCAAATGGTGAAAATATCGAACACTGATAACACCAAATACCAGGGAGAACGTGGAACACCAGGAGCTCACACTCATTGCTGGTGAGAATGCAAAATGGTACAGCCATTTTGGAGGACACTTTGACACGTTCTTACAAAGCTACACTTACCATAGAACTAGCAATTGCTCTGTATATTTTGCTCTGTTTGTTGTTTATACAAATGAGTTGAAATCTTATGTCCACACAAAAACATGCACTGCTTTACTCATAGATTCCAAAAATTAGTCTGGTATATCCATACAGTGGAATAGTATGCAATGATAAAAAGAAATCAGCTATCAAGCCATGACAAGACATGGAAGAAACTTAAATGCACATTTCGTGAAAGGTGCTAAATGAAAGTAAGAAAAACCATCTAAAAAGGCTGGATACCATATGACATTCTGGAAAAGAAAACTATGGAGACAGTAAAAAATGAGCTGTTATCACAGGTAACATGAGCAGTTTTAGAGCAGTGAAACCATTCTGTATGAAGCGATAATGATACATACATGACACTATGCATTTGTCAAAACCTGCAGAATTATACAACACGAATAATAAACTCTAATGCAAAATATGAACTTCAGTTAATAATAATGTATCAATATATTGTTTATCAATATGGTTTGTAAATCATAGCAAATGTACTTTCTGCTAATTAAAAATATGCAAAAGTGTACAGAATATAAATGGATTTTTACAAAACAAATACTATAGAATCAAATACATATACTATAGAATGCTTAATATAGAGTAAGCTTACTAGAGAAGACTTACTATAGAGAAAGCAACAAACAAAACTAATCAAAGCTGTTGAGTGTGGTGCTTCAGACCACCTGACCTGCCTCTTGAGAAATCTGTATGCAGGTCAGGAAGCAACAGTTAGAACTGGACATGGAACAACAGACTGGCTCCAAATAGGAAAAGGAGTTCATCAAGGCTGTATATTGTCACCCTGCTTATTTAACTTATACGCAGAGTACATCATGAGAAACGCCGGGCTGGAGGAGACACAAGCTGGAATCAAGATTGCCGGGAGAAATATCAACAACCTCAGATATGCAGATGACACCACGCTTATGGCAGAAAGTGAAGAGGAACTAAAAAGCCTCTTGATGAAAGTGAAAGTGGAGAGTGAAAAAGTTGGCTTAAAGCCCAACATTCAGAAAACGAAGATCATGGCATCTGGTCCCATCACTTCATGGGAAATAGATGGGGAAACTGGAAACAGTGTCAGACTTTATTTTTCTGGGCTCCAAAATCACTGCAGATGGTGACTGCAGCCATGAAATTAAAAGACACTTACTCTTTGGAAGGAAAGTTATGACCAACCTAGATCGCATATTCAAAAGCAGAGACATTACTTTGCCAACAAAGGTCCGTCTAGTCAAGGCTATGGTTTTTCCAGTGGTCATGTATGAATGTGAGAGTTGGACTGTGAAGAAGGCTGAGTGCCAAAGAACTGATGCTTTGGAAGTGTGGTGTTGGAGAAGACTCTTGAGAGTCCCTTGGACTGCAAGGAGATCCAACCAGTCCATTCTGAAGGAGATCAGCCCTGGGATTTCTTTGGAAGGAATGATGCTAAAGCTGAAACTCCAGTACTTTGGCCACCTCATGCTAAGAGTTGACTCATTGGAAAAGACTCTGATGCTGGGAGGGATTGGGGGCAGGAGGAGAAGGGGACGACAGAGGATGAAATGGCTCGATGGACGTGAGTCTCAGTGAATTCCGGGAGTTGGTGATGGACAGGGAGGCCTGGCGTGCTGCGATTCATGGGGCCGCAAGGAGTCGGACACGACTGAGTGACTGAACTGAACTGAACTGATGCTTTGTTTTCACCTGGAAGTAAGAATAGCATATACTACCTGGATGAGTTTCTAATTTGGAGGCAACACCAATACGTTACCATATTTTAACAATTCTAAGATGGTTTAAAAAAGCTTTTAGGGCTACATCTCTAAAATTGAATGTTCCTTACAACTGATGGCATTTTATAATTGGTTAATTGTTTTTTTCTCAGTGATAGATAAAATTTTTGAGATCTTGGAATTCAGTAAAATGCGGTAGCTGTTTGCGGGGAGCTGCCCGTGAGAACGGGGTCCTTTATCTAAAGGACACAGCTCTGGGAGCTGCCTCAGTCCTTGAGGGTTTGCTTGCAAACATAGCTCTCTGTCCCGCCACCCCAGAGATTAGGCGATTATTTACTGCAGACACCTGGAGTTCTGGACAAACTTCTCACGCACAGAGAAATGTTATCTGGTGTAAGAAATAATAACAGGGTGCCATTCCCATGCTCTCAAGATTTCTTGTGACTTTTTGTAAGATGTATAGGTCAACCAAGAAAAATGCTGTCTTGTCTTTCTCACGCTCTCCTGTATAAATATAAGATGCTGAATAAAGTCATGGTCAGACTGCGTCCCTTCGTGGAGATGTGTCTGTCCCTCTCGACCCCATCTTTGTTGTAGAACTCTTGCTGTAGTTTTCTTTCTCAGCCGTGCCGTGCACGTTCTCGGGACCTGATCGACTTTGCCGGCTGGCACTGGCAGCTGTTACTTTGTAGCGGCTTAGATTTTCTTTCTAAACTTAAAGAGAGCTGATTCAAAGATCTAGGAGACCAGATTCTGACGTTGGCACTGTCATGAATTATGTATTGACTGTGGCCACGTCCATTACTTTTTCTGATCCCTGGTTTCATCACCTGTAAAATGGAAGAAGTTAAAAGATCCTTCACGTTCCTGCTAACTCTACATTTGAATCTAGGCCACTTGGTAGTGAGATAGGCTAGACATTTACAGCTAGCTTCCTGTTTACACTTCCAGGTAGAAATAACACCAGGAACAGGATAAATAGCTGGTCTTTGTCTGTGGTGGACATTCTGAGATAGCAGCAATGGCAGGGGCAGAAAGAGGCTAAATACTGCTTGGTTAAAAGATCAAGAGACTTATTTCTCATCCTTGGGGTCAGTGAGACCTTAAGTACGCATATGGTAGAAAGGCTCCTCCTGGTCAAAAAGGAAGGGCCCTGAGTCAAAGAACAAAGCAAGACTGGCCAGAGGAAAACAAATACCCAGAAGATCACCCCCTTATAAATGACTCATATTTCCCAAAGGCACGACTTTTATCTGAGCTTGCCCATGCATGTACTCTGCTTTTGTAATAAACGCCTTACTTTCCTCTCTACCTTCTGTCTCCTTGTCAAAATATATATATATATATATATATTTTTTTTTTTTTTTTTTTTTTTTTTTTTTTCAGGCAAGAACTGGGACCCAAACTTTAGTCACTGGCCCTCATGGTCTCTTGGCTAGGATTTGGCATTCTTACTCTCGTGGTCAGTGTCTGATCTTGCTTCCAGCTGCTGCTCACTGCTATCTCTCTGAAATCAGCAGAACAAGACAGTCAAAGTGCCGAAGTGATACAAATGAAATTGAATTATTCTCCTCTCCCTGTGAAGCACCTGGGTTGTTTCCAAATAGAAACTGCACTTAGTAATAGTTGTGAGCAAGAAGTAGCCAAGCTTAGTGAGGAAATAGCAGCAGAATCACAAGACTTGGAGTATGCGATCACACATTTTATATATCTGGCACTACCTTGGGCTTTCATATGCATAAAAATGAAGAAGTTTTTAGGTTTTGAAAATAAAATGTTTCAGATTTGATTTGCCTCTGGTTTATACTTAGAAGTAAAGGGAAATTAACTAAATCTCCAAGACATCCTCCAACTCTCCATCTGTCTGCTCACCCCATGCATTCCCAATGTCCTTCTGCCTACCCCACCACCGGTGCCACTGAGTATTGTTCCCAGGCCACTTCTCCAGGCATCTCCCACGGCTCAAGTTTCTGCTATAAGCCTAGACTCTGCAAATTACCTTCACTTCCTAAGGCTACTCTAGAGTGCAGACTCTATCCTTCCAAACACTCCCTGCAAGTCTGAGAACAACATCCCAAATGTCGTAGCCAATATCAAAAGCTAGAGAGCCTCTTTTAGGGTTGACTATGAAACTGTGGATTTTATATTTCTTATACTTGTGATTTGTGAGCAAATTAACAAATTCAGAAAGGGTGTTAATCTTTGCTATTTGCTTACATTAACATGGTTTTAATAACATAAATATATTATTTGTTAATGATAGTGATGTTTTATTATAGTAATGAACTATTGTTCTTTCAAATTAATGCCACAAGGGCATTACATTAGTTATAGCCTTGAGCCTTGCTTAAATCTATTAATTAAGTGGCCAGAGGTATCTATGTAAATCAGCCACTTCACTCTCCCCTGTAACCCGAGAGCTGTCTACGTGACGGAAAACTGCTGATCTTTTCCCTGAGAATCTGTCTCCTGACAGTTCTGTCAGAAAGAAAGATGAGTAATGTAATGAATAGGCATCAGAAGGGAAGGTTTAGGACAATTAAAATTAAATTATTTGTTTTGCAGAATTGCCCATATAGAATGTGATAGGGAAATTAATTCATGATTTTAAATACTGGAGTGATGAAAGCCAACAGTATTTTAATCAGAACTTGAGAACAGATAAACAGATTTGTCTTCTTCTTCAGCTTATTGATAGTTATTATTTTCATACTGTTGTAAACATGCATTCTGGCAAACAAACTCACTCAGAAGGACAATGCAGATAGTGGAATGTAGTTTATTACACTGAGGGGCCCAAGGCAGAGTCTCCTCTTAGCCAAGGACCCCAACCAGTTTTTGTGAAAACCTTATATAACCTAAGTGTACATGCTCAAACCCACCTCCCCAAATTCTCTGAAACTAGTCAGAACAAAAGAAAAGAAAGATACAGTCAAAGTTAACCCATGATTTGTATGCCTTAAGCCTAGGTAGTTAACAGTGGACAATTATCAGTAGGCCTGTGGTCATACCTGGAAAATCCCATGGATGGAGGAGCCTGGTAGGCTGCAGTCCATGGGGTCGCTAAGAGTCAGACACGACTGAAGCGACTTAGTAGCAGCAGCAGTGGTCATACCCCAATCGGAGAAGGCAATGGCAGCCCACTCCAGTACTCTTGCCTGGAGAATCCCATGGATGGAGGAGCCTGGTGGGCTACAGTTCATGGGGTCGCTAACAGTCGGATACGACTGAGCGTCTTCACTTTCACTTTTCACTTTCATGCACTGGAGAAGGAAATGACAACCCACTCCAGTGTTCTTGCCTGGAGAATCCCAGGGACGGGGGAGCCTGGTGGGCTGCCGTCTATGGGGTTGCACAGAGTCGGACACAATTGAAGCGACTTAGCAGCAGCAGCAGCATACCCCAATAAGCATAATAGAATTTAGGATTCTATTTGGTTACACAGATAATTAGGGTATTCTTTTAGATGACGGAGAGTCTAGGTATGAGCCCTGGGGCTCTTCCATAAAATGGCGGGGGTGGGGGTGGGGATCTGGTTTTTCAGTTGGTATGTCGTTTCCATAGATTCTGGACATACAGCTCAAAGTCCACAGTCTGGCCCAAGATGGAGCCCTGCTTTCAAGATGGAGCCTGTTCTGTTTCCTCCTTCAATACATTCTGTGTTTATTGGTTATCTTGGTTTTTGGAGGATAATAAAGCCTTTATTTCTCTTTTCACATCTCTCATCCTCTTTTCACAGGTATAAAGCAGGTATAAAGGTATACCTTTTCACAGGTATAAAGCAGAATAAAAAATGATCACTTACTTCTCCCTTCTTTCTTCTTCATCACCTAGTCTATATCAGTAATTACTTCTTAGATTTGTATAAGTATAGAGATTGTTATTGGAGAAGGCAATGGCACCCCACTCCAGTACTCTTGCCTGGAAAATCCCATGGACGGAGGAGCCTGGTAGGCTGCAATCCATGGGGTCGCTAAGAGTTGGACATGACTGAGCGACTTCACTTTCACTTTTATCTTTCATGCACTGGAGAAGGAAATGGCAACCCACTCCAGTATTCTTGCCTGAAGAATCCCAGGGACGACGGAGCCTGGTGGGCTGCCGTCTATGGGGTCGCACAGAATTGGACACGACTGAAGCGACTTAACATAGCACAGCATAGCATAGAGATTGTTATATTTGTGAGTTCATAGCAATCAAAATTAGCTGACCAACTAGTAAACTGGCTACCTGAACTATTTCTCAGACTTTTGCTAGTATGGTTGCTACTGAGCAAAATACAAAGAAAATGCTTTTGAGCAAGATGGTGGCATGAGAAAAAGGCATTTTTACTCCTGCTCTGAAATTACTATTTAAATGAACAGTAAATAAAAAACATACAAATATATTTTTAAATAACTAAAAACTAGACATGAATAGCATCCATACACTAGAGGAAATAAATACAAAACCCTAGAAGAATTCGTCTAACAAGGTATAAAGTTCAAGAACTGAAGCCATAACTCCCTCTTGCCTTTTCCCACCAGTAGGATTTGTATTCCACCATAAATTCATAGGTACACATGATCATTCTTGTATTAGCCTATAAAGTAGAAAACTAAAGTCAGCTATGGTTTGCTCCTTACTCTTGTGAGGCTATGAGGAGAAAAGTTGCAGGAAACTTCTCTCTAGTGAACTAGCAATAATGATCATATAGAAAAGTATTCATTAGGCAAAAATCTATGATTTGTGTTCCCTCTCCATGCCCTAGACTGTTAGATCATGACAATGGTTTATAACTGTAAACTTTTCTTTAAAATGTGTGGCCTGAGATAAAAAATATTCATCTTATTTCTTGCTTGGCTCAAAAATTCACAATGAGATGAATTGACTTAAATATTGTAGGATGTATGAGAATACACTGCAGTTCACATAAAATGGATCACTCAGAAATAATTACATCCATTGCCTTCTTCTGAAATGGATTTTCTGCCTGATTGAGAAGGAAATTCTAACTTCTAGTGAAAGTGTTAGTTCATTGTATACATATGGTTTTATCATAAGTATTTGTGAAGTCAACTTTAGAATAGAAAGATTATATGGAGGTGAAAAAAATATATATTGAAAACCAAAGGTGGTTAGGAGAGGGCATAGGAAAAGAAAAAGTTAACAATTAATAATAATAAATGATAGGGAGGCTGGGAGAAATCAGGTTAGTCTTTCATTCCCTTATGTAAGAATTAAAAAAAGTACAGAACACTTAGGGGGAAGATAACTTTTCAAACACAGTTCGTAGAGCCAAATAGGAAAATGCAAGAAGAGAATAGAACTGTTTAAAATGAAAGAAAGTATGATATTTGATATGTTAAGCATATCAATATGTTTGAAACTGTAAGTGGATTACAATCCCCAATTAAAGAGAAAAAACTTCAGATTGATTTAAAACAAAACAACCCCAAATCCCTAATATATATTGCTGGGGCCCAGAGGAGGTCACACCAAAATGTGCCTCAATGGCACATTGATTATTCTGAATAAAACTTACTTAAGAAGTGGTCAAAACAAGGGGGACACTGACCCTCCTTTCTGTTTCCCTGTAAAGCAAATCTCCCAAGTGAAAGATATGCTCCCTGCTTCAGGAGGTAGGACACATTTATCACTAAAGTTAGGAAGTTCAGGCTGAGAAGCCTGAATAAACAAACCTTGTTACTTCAAGTTACTACCCCAAATCCAAACTCTGTTTAGACTCTTCACTAATTGAGCACCCAAACCCTAACTTTCTTTGTCCTATCAATTCCTCACACATGTATTATTTCTTTGTTTAAAAAAATATAAAATTGCCTACTTTGGTCACTTCTGAGGTCCTATTTCTTTTTTCTTTAAATTTATTTTTATTTATTTTTGGCTGTCCTGAGTCTTTGTTGCTGCAAGGGCTTTTTCTCTGTTGCAGTGAGTGGTGACTACTCTTTGGTTGTGGTGCACAGGCTTATCACTGCAGTGGCTTCTCTTGTTGCAGAGCATGGGCTCTAGGGACTCAGTAGTTGTGGCTCCTGAGCTCTAGAGCACAGGTTCAATGGAGGGTGCAGGAGCTTAGTTGTTCCCTGGCATTTGGGATCTTCCTGGATCAGGGTTCAAACTCATGTCTCCTGCATTGGCAGGTGGATTCTTATCCACTGAACTACCAGGAAAGCCCCTGTGGTCATATTTCTATGGGACCTCTTAGGTACATGAATTAAAATTTATTTCTAGAGACAAGATGGCGAAATCAGAGGACATGAAATTCACCTCTCTTCACAAATACATCAAGAATACATCTACAAGTGGAACAAATCTCACAGAGTACCTGCTGAATACTATTGGAGGACCTTGGACACCTAAAAGGACAAGAAAAATCCTCACACAACCAGGTAGGACAAAAGGAAGAAAAACAAAAAGAGGAAATGAGAAGGGACCAGCACCCCTGAGGGGAGCTGAAGGTGAGGAGAGCTTCCTGCACTCAGAGAAGCCCCCTCACAGTGGGAAAATCAGCTGGGACAGAGAGGGAGCTTTAGGGGGTCAGAGGGGAATGCAGCAACTGGTCAGTGGAGGGCAGGACAGAGTAAGATCTGTGCTCACAGTCCATGCTGCAGCCCCATGCACCCCAGCCTGAGCCATGTGTCTCCTGGTACAGAGAGGGGCTGCGTGCTGGAAAATGGGGTTTGGACAGTGAACCCTGGGAGAGGACAGCTGTTGGATGTGAAGAGACAGACTGAAGGGACAGGAGTAAGGAGCTCCATGACCAGGAAAGTTTCTGGGTGAAACCTTGGTCACCCAGAATAAAGGCGCTGCTATTGAGTGGCATGGAAGGGGTGGGACGGCCATTGTAACCCCCATCCCCACCCACAGGCCCCTGCCTCTGTGGGCACTGGGGGGGGTGCTCATCTGAGAGGGCCCACCTGCCCCTCAAGCCAAGTCCTCTCTGGCCCACATAAGCTCCAGGGACCCACGCACCACCTTTGCTAAAGCCTCCTAGGGAGTTGGCACTGGGCACCCCAGGCTGAGTTAAGTGTCTTGCCCATGGTGGAGGGAGCAGGATGCTAAAGTGTGGGAGAGTGGACCAGGGAGAGGACTGCTGTTGGTTTCACAGAGATGGCCTGAAGGGACAGAAGTGAGGAGCTCCCTAGCCGGGAATGATCCTGGAGGAAGCAGATCTGCCTTGGGAATAAGGCACCACTGTTGAAAGGCATGCAAGAGGTGGGGCCGCCATCATGGACTCTGTCCCCATATGCCAGCCCTTGCCTCTGCAGGCACTAGGAGAGACTCCCACTAGAGCGAGCGCACTCCAATCTGACTCAGCTTCCTGCCAGCCCCTGCCTCTGAGGGCACTAGAGGGGGATCCCATCAGAGTGAGTATGGGCTCCCCAGTTGTGGCTGCCTTATCCCTTTCTGGCTGGAGTCAAATGGGCCAAAGACATAAACAGACATTTCTCCCAAGAAGACATACAGACGGCCAACAAACACATGAAAAGATGCTCAATATCGCTCATTATTAGAGAAATGCAAACCAAAACTAGAATGAGGTATCACCTCACATCAGTCAGAATGACCGTCATCAAAAAATCTACAAACAATACATGCTGGAGAGGGTGTGAAGAAAAGGGAACCCTCCTTCACTATTGGTAGAAATATAAATTGGTACAGCCACTATGGAGAATAGTGTGGGAGTTCCTGAAAAAACTAAGATTAGAGTTACTGTATGATCCAGCAATCCCACACCTAGCCATCTATCCGGAGAAAACAATAATTTGAAAAGATGCATGCCCTGCGATATTCTTGGCAGCACTAATTAAAATAGCCAAGACACCGAAGCAATCTAAATGTCCTTCAACAGAGGATAGATAAAGAAGATGTGGTTCGTATATACAATAGAATATTACTCAGCCATATAAAGTAATGAAATAATGCCATTTGCAGAGATGTGGATGGACCTAGAGATTGTCATACAGAGTGAAGTAAGTCAGAAAGAGAAAAACAGATATTGTATAATATCGCTTGTTTGTCGAATCTAGAAGAATGTTAGCAATGAACTAATATGCAAAGCAGAAACAGAGACACAGATGTAGAGAACAAAGTTATGGTGACCAAGGCAGGAAAAGGGGGTATGATGAATTGCGAGAGTGGGGCTGACATATATACATATATAATACTGTGTATCACATAGATAACTGAGAACCTGCTGTACAGCACAGTGAACTCCACTCAGTGCTCTGTGACGACTAAGTGGAAAAGAAATCCAAAAAAGAGGGGATATATGTATATGTAAGGCTGATTCCCTTTGCTAAACAGCAGAAACTGAAACAGCATTGTAAAGCCACTATACGCCAATAAAAATCAGTTTTAAAAAATGAGAAGTTTTTTTTTCTGCTGCTAATCTGTCTTGTGTCAATTTTATGGCTAATCCAGCCACAAGAACTCAAGGGGAGTAGAAGGGGAAAATTTCCCCTCCCCAACAATATTGTTTAAAAGGAATATACCTAAAATAAGGAAAATGAACATTAAAAAAGAAGTGCAATGATTTATTATACAAATACAAAACATAGGATATTGATGTGTTTATTATATTCCTGTTCATTCATTTTCCTTTTTATGTAACCTTGTATGTGCCAGCCAGGTAATTGCCTAGGTACAGGAGATACAACTGAATAAAACAAAGCTCATGTCCTACTTGAGTTTGCTTTGTAGGGGGGACACAATCTAAACAAATAATTACATGATATAAAGTAAAATAACGATAAATGCTACATAGGAACTGAAGCAAGGAAAAAGGGGACAGTGAGAGAAGCAGCATTTTAGAAAAGAGGGCTTCTCTGAGGAAGTGACATTTGTTCCAGGGCCTGGAACAAATGAGGAGCCATGGAGTAGTTATTTGGGGGTACTTCAGTCGTCTAGAACAGCATGGTGCATGAAATGTCTATTTCTGATTGATGGTAAGATAAGGAGAATATCCTAGAATACAAACCAATTTCATTACGAAATGCTGTTCAGTCCTGCTAACATTTTTCTTTCATATTGAAAGACATTCTTGATGAAGAAAGCAGTGTGTCAGTTTGCACTCTGGCTCATTATCTCTGGCTTTTTATCTTGTTGCATTTTGAGTAACCCTGGTAGACAGAGGAAAGAAAGGACAAAGTTCAGTTCAGTTCAGTTGCTCAGTCGTGTCCGACTCTTTGTGACCCCATGAATCGCAGCACACCAGGCCTCCCTGTCCATCACCAACTCCCGGAGTTCACTCAAACTTATGTCCATCGAGTCGGTGATGCCACCCAGCCATCTCATCCTCTGTCGTCCACTTCTCCTCTTGCCCCCAAGCCCTCCTAGCATCAGAGTCTTTTGCAATGAGTCAACTCTCCGCATGAGGTGGTCAAAGTACTGGAGTTTCAGCTTTAGCATCAGTCCTTCCACTGAATACCCAGGACTGATTTCCTTTAGGATGGACTCGTTGGATCTCCTTGCAGTCCAAACGACTCTCAAGAGTCCAACACCACAGTTCAAAAGCATCAATTCTTCAGCACTCAGCTTTCTTCACAGTCCAAGTCTCACATCCATACATGACTACTGGAAAAACCATAGCCTTGACTAGATGGACTTTGTTGGCAAGGTAATATCTCTGCTTTTCAATATGCTATCTAGGTTGGTCATAACTTTCCTTCCAAGGGGTAAGCATCTTTTAATTTCATGGCTGCAATCACCATCTGCAGTGATTTTGGAGCTCCCAAAAATAAAGGCTGACACTGTTTCCACTGTTTTCCCATCTATTTCCCATGAAGTGATGGGACCAGATGCCAGGATCTTCATTTTCTGAATGTTGAGCTTTAAGCCAACTTTTTCACTCTCCTCTTTCACTTTCATCAAGAGGCTTTTTAGTTCCTCTTCATTTTCTGCCATAAGCGTGGTGTCATCTGCATATCTGAGGTTATTGATATTTCTCCAGGCAATCTTGATTCCAGCTTGTGCTTCTTCCAGCCCAGCATTTCTCATGATATACTCTGTATATAAGTTAAATACGCAGGGTGACAATATACAGCCTTGGCATACTCCTTTTCCTATTTGGAACCAGTCTGTTGTTCCAAAGGACAAAGGCCTGAGGCAAAAACATAATTAGCATATTAGGCAAAGTAGATAGATGGAGTAAATACAGCTAAATGAGTATATTTGACTTAAATACACTAAATAGTAAAATAATCATTTGACTTAAATGATTGTCTTAATTATTTAAATTAATAATATTCCTTTCATAGATATCAAGATCTGTAAAGATCTCTCTCCTGAACTCGACTCGTAAAGATCTCTCTCCTGATATATTCAATATATAATTTTCAACTAGAACTCTCCATTTATGAGTAATAAACATTAAAACATAACATGCTCCAAATTCAAGTTTTGATTCCAGTCCCTCATATCTTGCCTTCCCAAACCATGGTCATCACCACCTTTGTTCAGTCCACCAGCTTCTAATGCAGGTATTTTTGCCATAGATTCCTATGTTCTCCATGCTTCTATCATCGCCCTCTCCCCAGCCTGTTCACCACTTAGAACCCAGAGTAGTTCTTTTAAAATGTTAGTCAGCTCATCTCAGGATCTTTGCTTGTTAGCCCTTTTTCTCATTTCTCTTAGGACTACTTGTATATGTGAAATTTTATCTGACAACCGCAGATATAAAGGGCTTCCCTAGTGGCACAGCGGTAAAGAATCTGTCTGCCAAGCAGGAGACACAAGGGACATGAATTTGATTTCTGGGTCAGGAAGATCCTAGAGTAGGAAATGGCAACCCACTCCAGTATTCCTGGTTGGGAAATCCCATGGATAAAGGAGCCTGGTGGGCTACAGTCCACGGGATCACAAAAAGTCAGACATGACTGAGCACACACACACACACCATAGATACAATTTTGACTCATCCCCAAGCAAGACATTCTCTCACTTACCTATCTCCAAAACACTTCATATCATTTAATGTTTGTTTTTTCTTATCTGTCTCTCAACCATTCCAATAGGCATGAGAGAAAGACTTTGTTGTCTTAATCGGTAGCACTAAGAATGAACTCAATATACATAGCTATAATTTATATATCTAGATACATATATATATTCATTTATTAGATGAAAATAAGAAAAAGCACATTTAACAGAAAAGACTAGAGGTAGAAGAGAAAGTCTAGTTTTCTCCTGTCAAATAAAAAGCACATATGGAAAAACTATTTATAAGGATCATTGCAATAGGGGTAGAGAGACAATTGCAATGGAGTTGGGGGACTATTACAACAGTGCGAGGGTGTCCATTGTAGTTCAGTTCAGTTCAGTTCAGCTGCTCAGTCGTGTCCGACTCTTTGTGACCCCATGGACTGCAGCACGCCAGGCCTCCCTATCCATCACCAGCTCCTGGAGGTTACCCAAACTCATGTCCATTAAGTTGGTGATGCCATCTAACCATCTCATCCTCTGTCGTCCCCTTCTCCTCCTGCCTCCAATCTGTCCCAGCATCAAGGTCTTTTCCAACGAGTTAGTTCTTCCCATCAGATGGCCAAAGTATTGGAGTTTCAGCTTCAACATCAGTCCTTCCAATGAATATTCAGGACCGATTTCCTTTAGGATGGATGGGCTGGATCTCCTTGCTGTCCAAGGGACTCTCAGGAGTCTTCTCCAATACCACAGTTTAAAAGCATCAATTCTTCGGTGCTCAGCTTTTTTTATAGTCCAACTCTCACATCCATACATAACTACTGGAAAAACCATAGCCTTGACTAGATGAACCTTTGTTGGTAAAGTAATGTCTCTGCTTTTTAATATGCTGTCTAGGTTGATCATAACTTTTCTCCCAAGGAGCAAGAGTCTTTTAATTTCATGGCTGCAGTCACCATCTGCAGTGATTTTGGAGCCCCCCAAAATAAAATCTGTCACTATTTCCACTGTTTCCTCATCTATTTGCCATAAAGTGATGGGACCAGATGCCATTGTAGTAGGGAGAAGGCATAATGTGTACAAATGTCTCAAAGTTCAGGTAGAAAAGGCTTTTGTCTCTTTTAAGAAAGACTAATGAAGTTTAGTCTTCCCTGGTGGCTCAGATGGTAAAAGCATCTGCTTACAATGCGGGAGACCCGGGTTTGATCCCGGTGTTGGGAAGATCCCCTGGAGAAGGAAATGGCACCCCACTCCAGTACTCTTGCCTGGAAAATCCCATGGACAGAGGAACCTGGTAGGCTACAGTCCATGGGGTCGCAAAGAGTCGGACACGACTGAGTGACTTCACTAGTCACTAGTCATACAATGAAGTTTAAAGAGAACTGTGTATGCAGGAGTGGAATGAGTAGGTGATGTGAACAGGTACTTCAAACAGGAAAGGGCCTTTAAGGGGGAGATATTCTGCATTTTAGTGCTTGCTTAAGCTAACTTAAGCTTATGGAAGAGACAAGCTTCTGCCGCCTGGGGGAGGGAAAGAAGCCTGATAAAATTTAAATGAGTTAAGTTAGTGGACAGTTTTCAGATTGGTTAGTGGGGACCAACGATTCAGCTAATCATTCATGAGTTAGAGAATCAGAACTTGGGGAACTTTTGTCTGCCTTGCCATGGGTACGCACAGGAGCCACCCATGAGCCCCGTCCGAGTCACATAGGGCGGAGGGCCTTCTGCAGCCAGCTGTCTCCTAAAACACAAACCGGGGAGGATTATTGCCCATCATTGTTTTCCAGGAACACTGGGCCAGGTAAAGCTCCACATTATTAACCCATAGGAGTTTGGTCCCAGTGAGGCTTTGCACTATCTTCACGACTGTAAAATGGCAGCTGTGGTGCCATCGCTCAGCCAGGCCTCCTTCTACCACATGTAGCACAGGACTTAGAGAGGCAATGGGTCTCCATCTGCCATCCAGCTCACAGATTCTTGAATCTCATTTTGTTACCTTTCCTTTGGGTCACTGAAAGAAATTAAAAGGTAATTCAATGGAGAAAGCCAAAATAAATGTCCAATTTTGTTCATTGCTCTGCCAACCAGTGTGATATGATATTATTAGAGCTAAAACAGCAATGGTTTCAATTATAAATCGTTAACTATCCCCCCAAAAAGTGGGAGTTAAGTTGCTTGTGCTTTCTTCATTTTAAATAGCTTACTCAAGGAGCTAACTGTTTCCTAAATCCTCTTTGGCAGTGATGCCTAGGATTCTATAGATTTTATTAAATACATAAATCTTGTGTTTTCCAAAGCACTGCTTTATATGAACAAAGCATCTCAAATTCTTACCCTAATTTTTAAGAGATAAGAACTTTGTGGGATACTAGGGCCATATTGATCTTATCTACAAAATTCTAACATTTAAAGGGTGGACATAGAAGAATGGCTTTCGAGAGGCCACACCCAGCCACCTAGTTCAGTTCAGTTCAGTGGCTCAGTCATGTCTGACTCTTTGCAACCCCATGGACTGCAGCATGCCAGGCTTCCCTGTCCATCACCAACTCCTGGAGCTTGCTCAAACTCACGTCCATTGAATCAGTGATGCCATCCAACCATCTTATCCTCTGTTGTCCCCTTCTCCTCCTGCCTCCAATCTGTCCCAGCATCAGGGTCTTTTCCAATGAGTCAGTTCTTCCCATCAGGTGGCCAAAGTATTGGAGTTACAGCTTCAACATCAGTCCTTCCAATGAATATTCAGGACCGATTTCCTTTAGGATGGATGGGCTGGATCTCCTTGCTGTCCAAGGGACTCTCAAGAGTCTTCTCCAACACCACAGTTCAAAACCATCAAGTTTTTGGCGCTGAGCTTTCTTCACAGCCCAACTCTCGCATCCATACATGACCACTGGAAAAACCATAGCCTTGACCAGATGGACCTTTGTTGGCAATGTAATGACTCTGCTTTTTAATATGCTATCTAGGTTGGTCATAACTTTTCTTCCAAGGAGCAAGGGTCTTTTAATTTCATGGCTGCAGTCACCATCTGCAGTGATTTTGAAGCCCAAGAAAATAAAATTTGGCACTTTTTCCATTGTTTCCCCATCTAGTTGTCATGAAGTGATGGGACTGGATGCCATGATCTTCATTTTTTGGATGTTGAGTTTTAAGCCAGGTTTTTCACTCTCTGCTTTCACTTTCATCAAGAGGCTCTTTAGTTCCTCTTTGCTTTCTTCCAAAAAGGTGGTGTCATCTGCATATCTGAGGTTAAGTAATGCTCAAATTCTCTGTTTATAGAGAGAAATCTCAGGGTACCAGTCCTATGAGTAACTTCTCCCAGGCTTCCCTGTGATAACTCCAAGATATGAAGAAAATTCAGATATTCCATAAAAGGATTAAACTGATATGGCCCCAGACTCTGGCAATTGAAAGAATTACAACTCCAGCATTCAATAAGCATTGAAAACATTACTTTACAGTTACCTAGAATTTAAGCTTTACAGAGCACTTTCAAATATACCATGTCATTAAATTTCACAACAATTTTGCAAGAAAGAAATTATCTCCATTTTGTTGGTGAGTAATATGAGCTATTATCTATTTCACACATTTCTTGCCACACATTCTTGCCACTTGCTAAGCACTCATTTAATCCTCACAACAATCTTATGATGTAAGTGCTATTATTATCCTGGTAATACGTAGATTGGAAGTTAGGCTCAGAAAAACTAAGGAAACTGCCTAGGGTCAGGCAACTAGAAAGTGGCTGAGTGAAGATTCTCCCTTTTCTAACTCCAAGTTCTTCTGACTCTCAGCATTCTAAATCATCAGCCTTCATGCAAGTTTGGCCATGTAACTTTAAACTTATCTATGTACTACTATGGGGGCTTCCCAGGTGGCTCAGTGGTAAAAAAAATCCACCTGCCAATGAAAAGAGATGCAGAGCATGTGAATTATACCCCTGGGTTGGGAAGATCCCCTGGAGAAGGAAATGGCACCCACTCCAGTATTCTTGCCTGGGAAATCCCATGGACTGAGGAGCCTGATGGGCTACAGTCCCTGGGATCACAAAGAGTCAGACATGACTGATCTACTGAGCACATGTACTAGTCTTTGACAGTGTGCATTAATAGACAAATTTAATAGAGACAATAGACATATAGGCAAAATAGACAATTTAAAAGAGACTAAGATAAAGATACATGTGAATAGAAGTTCTAGTTTCTCCTTATACCCTAGTATAATGTCTTGTACACCTCAGAATGTAATCTTGATTAATCCACTTTTCTAGATAATTAGTCTATCAAATTGCCAACATCTGCTGGATCATCAAAAAAGCAAGAGAGTTCCAGAAAAATGTCTATTTCTGCTTTATTGACTATGGCAAAGCCTTTGACTGTGTGGATCACAATAAACTGTGGAAAATTCTGAAAGAGATGGGAATACCAGACCATCTGACCTGCCTCTTGAGAAACCTGTATGCAGGTCAGGAAGCAACAGTTAGAACTGGACATGGAACAACGACTGGTTCCAAATAGGAAAAGGAGTACATCACCCTGCTTATTTAACTTATATGCAGAGTACATCGTGAGAAATGCTGGGCTGGAGGAAGCACAAGCTGGAATCAAGATTGTCGGGAGAAATATCAATAACCTCAGATATGCAGATGACACCACCCTTATGGCAGAAAGTGAGGAGGAACTAAAAAGCCTCTTAATGAAGGCGAAAGAGGAGAGTGAAAAAGTTGGCTTAAAGCTCACCATTCAGAAAACAAAGATCATGGCATCCGGTCCCATCACTTCATGGCAAATAGATGGGGAAACAGTGGAAACAGTGGCTGACTTTATTTTGGGGGGCTCCAAAATGCAGATGGTGACTGCAGCCCTGAAATTAAAAGATGCTTACTCCTTGGAAGGAAAGTTATGACCAACCTAGACAGCATATTAAAAAGCAGAGACATTACTTTGTCAACAAAGGTCAGTCTAGTCAAGGCTATGGTTTTTCCAGTGGTCATGTATGGATGTGAGAGCTGGACTATAAAGAAAGCTGAGCACCGAAGAATTGATGCTTTTGAACTGTGGTATTGGAGAAGACTCTTGAGAGACCCTTGGACTGTAAGGAGATCCAACTAGTCAATCCTAAAGCATATCAGTCCTGGGTGTTCATTGGAAGGACTGATGCTGAAGCTGAAGCTCCAATACTTTGGCCACCTGATGTGAAGAGCCGACTCATTTGAAAAGACCCTGATGCTGGGAAAGATTGAAGGCAGGAGGAGAAGGGGACAACAGAGGATGAGATGGTTGGATAGGATTACCAACACAATAGACATGGGTTTGGGTAGACTCCGGCAGTTGGCGATGGACAGGGCGGCCTGGCGTGCTGTGGTTTATGGGGTCGCAAAGAGTCAGATACGACTGAGCAACTGAACTGAACTGAACCCTATATGGACTGTGTGGATGAAATAACTAAGGCTCACTGTGTCTTGGTAAGGTGCCCATCAAACAATCCAGGAAAAGACATTCGAGTCTCAACTCTTATCTTCTAACTCCACATGCCTTCCCAGTCATCCACTGCTTCTTGGTCTGCCTCTGACCGTGATATTCTGTGCTGTGTGCTCAGAAGCCTACAGTTGCCACCGCCCTCACCTTCCCCTCATCCTTACATATACACAGAAAGACCCACCTGTCTCAGAAGAGAACCTCCTCAGAGTCTGTGAAGAGCAAGAGATGTTAGCACTCCAACTACTATAGTAGTTTGAATGAACCGGGTCCAAGTACACGTCAAGCCCATTTCTCTTGATAGAGAATATCTGTTTTCACCGAATAATTCCTAACCTCTCCTCATTACTTGATGTCATGGAAGACTTCCTCTTTAGCATGGTTCAACATAGATTTATTTTGGGGGGGTGGGGAGTAGAGCTTGTATATCACTGCCTGTACTCTTATTTGGGGGCTGAGCACTCCTCAATTTAATATTCATCACTTTACTTGAGTGCTTTTTGGTAATTTCCAGTGATTCTGTGAGTTCATTTTAATATGAAGAATACACACTCTTGCTCTAGCCATCTACACATTCCAAACAATGCAATTGGGCTTAACTTTGCAGGTGCCCTCAGCATACAAGATCCGTTTTGTTAGAGCCCTCATTGCCAGGTGGCAGAGTGAATTAGTCCCTGGATGTGGAGTGAGATAGAATGAGAAGCCTGAGAAGCCCAGCATGTCTTTCCCCAGAGCGAGTATGAGCCTAAATAAGCTGTGTCTTGTCAACAAGGATCCTGGACAAGAGTCCCCAGGGCTCACCACACAAACTCAGGAGCAGGAATAGGAATCCTGAAGCTCAGAACTCTGGAAAGCCAGTGAGGGGAGCAATTACTTTATCAAGCTTCTAATTCCAAGGACCCCAAACCATTACCTCTAAGAATCACTAGAAAACTTTACATCTTTAGCCATTTTTAAAAAAAACAATCCACTCTCACCAAATTATAATACAAGGCAGATATAACAGAAATACCAGAATGATAATAAAATATATCTGATCCTCCTGACCACCTATTTAAACTCACTGTAGTACCAACTCTTTGTGCTTTACATATCCCTCAACTGTGCCCCTGATATGGTATCTTCATATGCTTCTGGGCTCTGTGGTCTCCAGCTGAAATGTAACCAACTTGACACAGTGCCCTGGTCTGTTGTGTCTCCCATTCACAGAACCCTTCTTGGACCTTTAACTGTTAATTGGCTTAATGAATGAGCAAAACAATGAACGAACAGGTGCATATCTTGCTCTGCAAATATTTTGCACAAAATTCTGTTAGATTCTTGCCAAGGGAGAGTTGTTACATTCAAGGAAACCAAAGGTTTGCCTTTCACAAACTAGAGCTCCAGTATTTATGATCCTCCATTCACTTGAGGGCATTAATTTACATATCCACAAAGCCTTGTGGACCCTTGGCTAGAGTTGTCTGACTGACTGAATTCATAGAATGACTTACACATGCGTCAGATGTCAAGTCTTCCTAAGAGGAGTGAATTATATCCAGATAATAGAGTGTTCTGCACACAAGAATCCAAGCATAGTTCCTCAGGAAAAAAATCTATCATGTTTTAAAAAAATTTTTGATTGGCGTATAGTTGATTTACAATGTTATGTTAGTTTTTTCTGTACAGCAAAGAGAGTCAGTTATATATATACATATGTATAACTTATTTTAGATTCATCTCTCATATGGCAATACAGAGTATTGCGTAGAATTCCCTGTGATATACGGTAGGGATATTTTAAACAAGCACTTTTAACCCAAGAAACAGACTCTCTCATGCTACTCCTAGTGATGGCGTGTGTATGGAGGAAGAGCGTGGTGGTTATTGTAATGGCATATATGCAGGAGAATGCAGGGGAACCTGGACAGTTAGGCCTCAGGAAAATTGTAGTTCTGGATGAAAGTTCTGGATCCAGTAAAAAATAGTGGATTCACTCAGGTAGTCTAGCTACATGCCACACATCTGTTTCTTTTATCTTTGTGTGTGTGTGTGTACGCATGTGCTAAGTCATTTCAGTCGTGTTTGACTCTTTCCAACTCCATGGAGTGTAGCCCACAAGGCTCCTCTGTCCATGGGATTCTCCAGACAAGAATACTGGAGTGGGTTGCCATACCCTTCTCTGGGGGATCTTCCCAACCCACGGATCAATACTGTATCTCTTAGGTTTACCTGCCTTGGCAGGCGAGTTGTTTACCACCAGCGCTACCTGAGAAGCCAAAGCCCTCTCTTATCTCTACGAACTCTCAATTACAGATATTGATATAAATATAAATATTGAAGCAGGTGTCTTCTGTCTACTTCAGAGCATCTGCCTACTCATTTTTATGTTACCACTTCACTTTGGCTCACACAGGTCCACAGTGGTACCCTCCGCCAACCCACCCCAGATTACCTCTACATCACAGTCTTTGTAAGGACACACACAAAGATATGAGGAAAGAGATTTCCCTCTCCTCCTTTTTCTTTGAGCATTTACTGTAGAAAATATCTAATTATAAATGCTTTCTCTTCTCTGAAAGTGAAGTCGTTCAGTCATGTCTGACTCTTAGTGACCTCACGGGACTGCAGCCTACCAGGCTCCTCTGTCCATGGGATTTTCCAGGCAAGAGTACTGGAGTGGGTTGCCATTGCCTTCTCCAGAGGATCTTCCTGACCCAGGGATCGAACCCAGGTCTCCCACACTGTAGGCAGACGCTTTACCATCTGAGCCACCAGGGAAGTCCTTCTCTTCTCTGCAATGTACATAAATCCTTTTGAATGCTAGATAGGTCTTCAGTTCATTTCAGTTCAGTAGCTCAGTCATATCTGACTCTTTGCGACCCCATGAATTGCAGCACGCCAGGCCTCCCTGTCCATCACCAACTCCCGGAGTTCACTCAAACTCACGTCCATCGAGTCAGTGATGCCATCCAGCCATCTCATCCTCTGTCGTCCCCTTCTCCTCCTGCCCCCAATCCCTCCCAGCATCAGAGTCTTTTTCAACTTTTACTTTAATGTGTCAGTCTAGGCTCTGGAAAGGCAAGAAAGAGTAAGCATAGGGGGTGGAGCCAAGATGGCGGAGCAAGAGAATGCAGAGTTCGTCTGCTCACAACTAGGGCATCTCCTAAGCGCTGGTGGGTGAACTCGGACACCTGGGGGGATGGAAGGGGGGGGGGGGGATGGGAGGAATCCCTGCAGAGACAGAGGTAAGGGCGGGAGAGAGGAAAAGTAGAGGCGGGACAAGGGGTTCCTGGGGAGGGGAGAGGCTCCCATGCTCCCAGGAGCCCACTTACCAGGAGGAGATTGGCCAGGACGGAGAGGAGCCTTCGGGGGATGGGGGATTGGAGCGGAACTTGGACAGCATCTCCCCAGCCCGCTGGGCTCCAGGGTCTAAGACCAAAGTGTTGGAATGTCTACTGGGGAGGTGGGGTAGGCTGCATCTCACCATGGGGGCAAGGGCAGTGATAGAGGAGGCAACAGGGAATCTTTTTATCTTTTTAAAATTGTTTTATCTTATTTTTATTGTTTAATTTTTAATTTTGAATATTTTTATAATAAAGTATTTTAAAGTTAATATTAAATCAAAATTAATAAAACATAAACGGTTTTCCACTCCTTTGGTGTCTAAAGTTTATCTGTCTCTTAAACAGTGTCAATCCTCAAGCATCTTATCAGATAATTAAACCATGAATTGTCAATTCAGTTTAACAAATTTTGATTGTACCTCCATTATAGGCAGGATTTTGTGTTGATGCTAATTGTATTATTTTTTCTTCCCTCCAGTTTCTGATTGAATCAGATAGTTGATGTCACTGTTTTTAAATTTGGAGCTTTCTATTCTTTTTCACAGAATGTTTATTATTGTCAATGGTATGAACTTAGAAACATTCTGTTTTATATCTCTCTGTAGATAGTCTTTTTATCTATTGATAAGAGAGGTTTCTTATAGATAATGGCGATTTTACCTTCTCAAAACATGTAATCCATGAAGCAAAATACTTTGCAATGTGGTAAGATAATTATGTTTTAAAAGAACTAACTAGCCCCCTCAGGTGAAGTCCAGCAGAGACTAATTCAGAGCCACACTCTGAGTGGCAACAAGATCTCAGTTTGTAAAACTGATTTACTTTATATAGAAACAGAATAGGTGAATTTCTCCATCAAAGGGTAATGTACTCAGATAAGTAGCCAGTCATAATTCTAAACTTCACCTATTTGAAAATCTCAAAAGGAATAAGAGGATGAGGAACAGTTTTAAGAATGTCTTTTATTCCTTGCTTACTCTGAAAAAAGAATCACCCGTAATGGGATATATGAGATACTGCATTCACAAACCTTATAAGGTCTTTATTTTGGGGCAATGGTTAGAGCCAAATATCTCTAGGTATGATCAGGCCCTGAACTGTCTGAACTTCTAGAGTTTGAGTACAATGTCAGGAAAGCCAACACAAATTAAACGTATTAACTCTCCATAGAAGTAACTTTGTGTAGCTAACATAAGGAATAAGATTATGGAAGGTTTCAAAAGCTCATTAAAGACATGGGAGAATCTCTAAAATATTTATTAAAAAAAAAAAAAAAACCAAAACCCTCATTTTCTGAAATCTCCACACCTGTTATTGGGCCTGTCAAAAAGCAGGAGCTCAGTAAACAAGAGCGAAACTGAATTTTATTTATCAGCACTAATAATGACTAATGTAAGATAATTTATAAAACTATTAATGATATTATGCCTCAAGTGGTAGCGGTATATAAGTATCATGGTATATATACTCGAGGAAAATTAAATAATATACAAATAAAATTAAAGAATATATATATTTGATAACTTTATATATACTATATATATATAAAGTGTACATGTACACATACATATACGCTTTTAATTTTAATTTTCTTTAATATGTGTATATTACAACTAAAAAAAAATGACACCATCTCTGAGAGATGCAAGAATTTCAATCCCTAGGAAAGATGACTACAGAGTAAAATAGGAAAAAATATACAGACTGCACCACAGTCTAATGAAATGTTTTTACTCTTTCAAAAGTCTGATTATTTACTCTGTATGGAAACACTTTCCAACTTGAAAGGCATCAGACGCCAAAACGAGTATTTTGGTCACTGAAAAAATAGCTTCCAATGGAAACTGGAATTTTGTTTTGTAAATCAGTGTTTAGTCTTAATGTAGCCAGTAATAATTGTGTGACTTTGAGAAATCAATTTACTTTTCTGGGTTTCAATATCTTCTCTTGTACAATAAAAGATTGTTTTATTGGGGAAAGTTTTCCGAATTGTCCCCCTCAATTTACTGATCCACTTGTTTACTGACTTGCCATTGATTGTTCATTGAGTCCATGAGCATTTGTTAAAACTTACTCTATTTTTTAAAAATATATTTTCACTTTAATTTTCTTTCTGACTTCAGAGTATGAAGTACTACTCCCTTTGACCTGAGGAAGGGGAATGCTATTCGTCAGTCCTGCCTTTTTCTAGTTTCCTGAAGATGAAAGCCTTATTTAGAAGTGTGAGATGAATATCAGTGAAGACAGATTCCTAGACTGTCAAAAAGGTTGCTGTCCATCCTGTGCAGGACTTTCTAAAGGACTGTGCCATCTCATGCCCTTATTCATCCAGGCCTCTCAATCTGGCTGCAGGACATGGCCATTTGCAATGACATTCACTGAGTCCATATTTCCTATAGTCACTCTCAACCTTCTTATTCTTTTTTAAATTTTTTTATTTAAGTATAGTTGACTTACAATGTGTTTAATTTCCAATGTAGAGCAAAGTGACTCAGTTATACATACATATATATATATATATTTTCATATTCTTCTCCATTATAATTTATCCCAGGACACTGAATATAGTTTCCTATGTTATACAGTAGGACTTGTTGTTTATCCATCCTATATGTAATAGTTTGCCTCTGCTAATACCAAATCTCCTTCCCCTTGGCAACCACAAGTCTGTTCTTTGTGTTCTGTAAGTCCTTTTTGTTTCTAGATATGTTTGTGTCGTATTTTAGATTCCACATATATAAGTGATATCATATTGTATTTGTCTTTCTTTTTCTGACTGACTTCACTTAGTATAATAATCTTGAGCTCCATCCATCTGTAGCAACAAATGTAGCCATTTGTTGCTGTGGATGGCATTATTTCATTGTTTTTAATGGCTGAGTAGTATTTCATTGTATATATGTACCACATCTTATTTATCCATTCATCTGTTGATTTAGATTGTTTCCATGTATTGGCTATAATAATAGTGCTGCTATGAACACAGGAGATACTTATGTTTTTGAAATACAGTTTTATCTGGGTTTATGCCTAGGAGTAAATCCCACGGACGGAGGAGCCTGGTAGGCTGCAGTCCATGGGGTCGCTGGGAGTCGGACACGACTGAGCGACTTCACTTTCACTTTTCACTTTCATGCATTGGAGAAGGAAATGGCAACCCACTCCAGTGTTCTTGCCTGGAGAATCCCAGGGATGGGGGAGCCGGTGGGCTGCAGTCTATGGGGTCGCACAGGGTCGGACACGACTGAAGTGACTGAGCAGTAGCAGCAGCATGCCTAGGAGTGGGGTTGCCAGATCATATGAAAACTTTATTTTTAGTGTTTTTATGAGCTTCCATACTATTTTCAATACAGGCTGCACCAACTTACATTCCCACCAAGAGTGTAGAAGGGTTTCCTTTTCTCCACACCCTCTTCAGCATTTGTTGTTTGTAGACATTTTAATGATGGCTGTTCTGACCTGTGTGAGGTGATGCCTCATTGTAGTTTTGATTTGCATTTTTTGTTATTTAGTGATGATGAGCATCTGTTCATGTGCCTATTGGTTATATGTATGTCCTTTTTGGAGAAATGTCAATTAAGCCTTATTCTTGACCCCTTTACCTCTCTGACCCTTTGACTTAGTACCTGGTCGGTGACTGTTTTGCTTTGATAATATGTTTGGTCAGGTTGCTTTGGCTCTGCATGGCCATTTTCATTCACCATTTTGTCCACGTTAGGTCACCGATTTCTCCCTCCACAGCCATGAGTAAGAGGCAGTCTTGTCTATCCTTGTTCTCAGTGTCCCCATTGACGAGGCCCTCCATTCAAGAAGGACTAGAAAAGATCTGATAACCGCCTTTTCACCTTTCTCCCAATTTCCTGCAGTTTCTTATGATGAGAGTCTGTGGACACACTGTAGATCTTTGCAGGTGCCTTAGATTTCTCCTTTTTCCCCCTACCATGTGGAGTCTACTGAAAAGTTAGAGGGAAAAAAATGGAGAAACACATCTATCACGTGCCTACTACACCAGGAACTGATCTAGTTGCTCACTTAATGTCTTCATCACAGTCATTTCACAAAGGGGATAACTAAAGTTCACACAAATTTACTTTGCCATAGCTGGTAAAAAACTGAATTATGATTTGATCCCTATGCTTATTTTTTTCCGTTCCCTCTCAATGTCTCACTTGAACATCTATTTAAGGACATATGGCCTAATGTTTAGAGAATCAGATATAATGAAGTTTGAGTTTCACATTATTTTCCAATACTACTTAATAAATGATAATGAATACTGAACATATTCTTCCCTTTATTCCAAAAATACTTATTGGATAATTCTATGTCAGGCAGTGTTCTAAGCATTTGGGATACATCAGTGAACTAAAATGACAAAAGTCCTTGTACAGTTTACATTCTAGTGGGTCAGGGATAGAAAATAAGCAATAAGTATAATAACAAATAAGAAATTTTATAGTATATTCAAATGTGTGAATAAACTGGAGAAAAGAAATAGAGCAAGATAAGGGGAACCACATGGTGTGTGGTTTGGAGGGAGATTTACATTTTCAAACAGTGGTGATTGAGAGTATGACACTAGAGCTAAGACTTGAAGGAGTCAAGAGAGCAACTGGATGGTAGAAGAATTTCCAAAGACACTGATGTGACTGAAGCAGAGTGAGCAATATTGGAGTCGGGGGGAGGGAAGGAGAGAAATACAGAGATGGCATTCAAAGGTTTTTCGAAGGTCTTTTTCTTTATGTTTTTTGAAATAGGGACCCACTGAAATGTTTGAAAATAAAAGTGGTTGATTTAAGCTTAAAAGAGTACTCAGTTGAAAATAGACTGAGATAACTTAAATGTCTAATTTATTATTGTGCATTTACCACATCTTATGTAGGTTAAGTGGAGAAGGCAATGGCACTCCACTCCAGTACTCTTGCCTGGAAAATCCCATGGACGGAGGAGCCTGGTAAGCTGCAGTCCATGGGGTCGCTAAGAGTCAGACACGACTGAGCAACTTCACTTTCACTTTTCACTTTCATGCATTGGAGAAGGAAATGGCAACCCACTCCAGTGTTCTTGCCTGGAGAATCCCAGGGAGAGGAGAGCCTGGTGGGCTGCCATCTATGGGGTTGCATAGAGTTGAACACGACTGAAGTGACTTAGCAGCAGCAGCAGCATGTAGGTTAAGACTGGATCTTATTTAACTAGATCAAAATCATGGCAAATCTTCATTTCATTAGACTAAGATAAGCCACTAAGAAGAGCTGGCTGTAAGTCAAGGCTAGAGTGTTAACAGTAATAAGAGATGTGTAAGAGACATGGGGTCAAGAAAAGAAAAGCATGGTCTGTGATTTAAGAATCTCAATTTATAACATCAGGCTTATTTCCAAGTTTGATCTCTTTGAGGTGCATCTTTCTTTTCTCCATTTTGTGAAAATATTTCAGTTTCAGAAATTGAATTTTCCCTGAAAGATCTGATTCTCAGGTATAGATAGAACTTAATTTCAATGTAAGTGCCAAAACCCACAAGACTTTGGGCACAATTCATATTTTTTTCAAATTTTTTGAATATATGCCAGTAGCTACATGAAATTCCTTTAATACCTCTTAATTGATTCTTTCATATTCTCTGTTTTTCTTCCTTTTTTGCCTACTTCCCTTAAAGAATCCAAGACAAGATGAAGAGAATAGCTTTCCAAATAAATGTGAGAATATGGTCTGTCATCCTCCTTTGTTTTTATGACTTCTCTCTTCCCCAACTTAGAATTTAGAATGTGAGACAAGAGATATTCCTACTCTCAAATAGCCATTTGTATTTTTTTTCATACTCCTTTCCCTCTCATCTGAAGCTTGAGTAGTATTTATATGTATTAAATATAAGTTAAAAACACATTTGCCAAGCACCATTTAAATTCAAAGCACCAGTAACCCTCCCAGACTTCAGACAGTAATACAAAGCTACGGTAATCAAAACAGTGTGGAACTGGCACAAAAACAGACATATGGATAAATGGCAAAGAATAATCTAGAAATAAACCCACGTACCTGTGGTCAATTATTCTTTGACAAAGCAAGCAAGCATATACAATGGGAGAAAGTTTCTAGCACATGGTGTGGGGAAAGTTGGACAGCTGTATCAATGAAGTTGGAACATACCCTTACACCATACACAAAAAAACTCAATATGGCTTAAAGATTTAAACATTCAGATCAGATCAGATGAGTCGCTCAGTCATGTCCTACTCTTTGCGACCCCATGAATCACAGCACACCAGGCCTCCCTGTCCATCACCAACTCCCGGAGTTCACTGAGACTCATGTCCATCGAGTCAATGATGCCACCCAGCCATCTCATCCTCTGTCGTCCCCTTCTCCTCCTGCCTCCAATCCTTCCCAGCATCAGAGTCTTTTCCAATGAGTCAACTCTTCGCATGAGGTGGCCAAAGTTCTGGAGTTTCAGCTTTAGCATCATTCCTTCCAAAGAAATCCCAGGGCTGATCTCCTTCAGAATGGACTGGTTGGATCTCCTTGCAGTCAGTCCAAGGGACTCTCAAGAGCCTTCTCCAACACCACAGTTCAAAAGCATCAATTCTTTGGCACTCAGCCTTCTTCACAGTCCAACACTCACACCCATACATGACCACAGGAAAAACCATAGCCTTGACTAGACGAACCTTTGTTGGCAAAGTAATGTCTCTGCTTTTGAATATGCTATCTAGGTTGGTCATAACTTTCCTTCCAAGGAGTAAGCGTCTTTTAATTTCATGGCTGCAGTCACCATCTGCAGTGATTTTGGAGCCCAGAAAAATAAAATCTGACACTGTTTCCACTGTTTCCCCATCTATTTCCCATATTAAGACACCATAAAACTCCTAGAAGATAACATAGGCAAAGCATTCTCTTGACATAAATCATACCAATGTTTTCTTAAGTCAGGTTCCCAAAGCAATAAAAATAATAACAAACAAATGTGACTTAATTAAATTTACAAACTTTAACATAGCAAAGAAAACCATAAGCAAGATGAAAAGACAACCTTCAGAATGAGAGAAAATATTTGCAAATGATGAAACCAACAAGGTCTTAATTTCCAAGATATACAAAGAGCTCAACAACAAAATCAAACAATCCAATCAAAAACTGGGCAGAAGTCTTAAACAGACATTTCTCCAAAGGAGACATACAAATGGCCAATAAGCATATAAAAAAATGCTAATTATTAGAGAGATACACATCAGAACTATAATGAAGTACCACTTTACACAGGTCAGAATAGCCACTATTAAAAAGTCTACAAATAATAAATGCTGAAGAGGGTGTGGAGAAAAGGGAACCCTTCTACACTGTTGATGGGAATGTAAGTTGGTGAAGGCAGTGTGGAAAACAGTGTGGAGGTTCCTCAGAAAACTAAAGATCCACTTACGATAAGATCCAGCAGTTCATTCCAGACAAAGCTATAATTCAAAAAGTTATGTGCATCCCAATGTTCATAGCAGCACTGTTTACAATAACCGAGACATGGAAACAACCTAAATGTCCATTGATAGATAAATAGATGGAGATGTGGTGCGTATATACAATAGAATATTACTCAGTCATAAAAAGAATGAAATAATGCCATTTGCAGCAACATGGATGCAACTATAGATGATCACACTAAGTGAAGTAAGTCAGAAAGAAAAGACAAATGCCATATGGTATCACTTACTTATAGAATCTAAAATATGACACAGATGAACCTATCTATGATGTAGAAACAAATTTACAAACACAGAGAACAGACTTGTGGTTGCCAAGGGAGAGAGGAGGGCGGTGGAGGGGTAGATTGGGAGTTTGGGGTTAGTAGATGCAAACTATTTCATATAGAATGTATGGCAAAACCCACAACATTGTAAAGTAATTAGCCTCCAATTATAATAAATAAAAATTTTTAAAAAAGGATGGATGGACAACAGGTCCTACTGTGTAGCACAGGGAACTATGCTCAACGTCCTGGGATAAACCATAATGGAAAAGAATATAAAAAAGAGAAAAAATTCAAAGCCCCAGGCTGGAAATTGAAATATGAACACTGGCTGGCAAACCCTCTGGGTTCCAGCAGTGCTAAAGCTAGTGGCTTTCATTCCAGTGGAAACTTTGTTATGGGACGATTTTTAAAAGCATTTTCTAATATTCTAATTCTACACAGTGTGCAGAATTAACTGATTATGACTGAGGCCATGAAGAACTCTTCTGCCTGCACTAGTATTAAGGAATGGGTCACATGAGATGTTAGAAATTCTTGCTAGCTACTTTACAGCCCAGTCGCCTTACACTCTTGGTGACCTTCCTTGTTTATTCCGGTCTTGTAAAATCACTATTGGAATTGTGTGGGAGTGAAACCAACGCCTGCCTCAGAGCGACAGCTGCGCCAGGAAATATCTTTTCAAACCTCTTCAAGGGCCTTTTTGTCAAAAAAGAAATGTGCATTCTCACTGTGGGCCTAGATGCTGTGGGAAAGACCCTCACTGTACAAAGTGAAGTTGGCTGAAATTGTGATCACTATTCCCACTACAGGCTTCATCATGGAGACGGTGGAATACAAGAACATCAGCTTCACTCCGTGGGACATGGGTGGCCAGGACAAGATCCGGCATCTATGGTGCCACTACCTTTAGAACACACAAAGTCTTATCTTTGTGGTTGACAGTGTGAGAGGCCTGCGAGGCTCACATGAGGATGCTGGCAGAAGATGAACCCTGGGACGCCTTTTCTGTTCGTGTTTGCTAACAGATAGGACCTCCCCAATGCCATGAATGCAGCCGAGATCACAGACAAGCTGGGTCTACACTCTGTGCCACGGGCACTGGTACATTCAGGCCACCTGTGCCACCAGCGGGGACGGGCTCTATAAGGAGCCGGACTGGCTGTCCAATCAGCTCTGGAACCAGAAATGAGCTGTACTCTTTGCTCCTCCCCTCTTACCCCTTCTTCCTATCCCTGCGGTGTGAGTGCCAGAAGCCCTCTGCACTATCACCCTGCTTCACCGTGCTATGAATGTGCAGATGCAGCCAGCAACTGGATTTTTATTTAATGTAAATAGTTTTTGTTTCCAATGAAGCAGTTTTGGGTACTCTAATGCAATACTACTCATTTTTTTTTTAATTGTAAAAAGAAAATCAACCCACTGTTTAGCACTGAGAAGGGATTTTAGGCACACAGGTTATCCAGGAATGGCTGTGTCAGATGAGCCTGATGCTCCTCCCCCGGGCTTTAGATCTGTGTTGAGATCCACTTTGGTGGTTCGTCTTTAACCCAAATTCAGTGCATTTAAAAAAATAGTTAACAAATACAAGGTAAGGAGGACACTTGAACACACAGAAGGGAGACATATGCCTAGTGTAGGTTCTGCAGTAATGGCCTGAGTCCAGTCCACCGGTGGTCTGTTTCCTGGACATGAAACAGGGTAGAACCACCCACGATCCACTCTGCAAGGTCACAATAGGGTGACCATTGATCTGCTCTGTCTCAGGTCATTCCACATCCCATAGTACTTTGCTTGTATTTATGCTTACATGGCTGCCCAGAAGACAGGGTGGAAGCCTGCAGCCATCACTCTCAGACACCTTGGAAGGACCTCGGCTTTTCCTTGGATCAGCGTGGACACTTCAGTTGGAATGCTCTGGCTGGAGCAGGAGCCCTGCAGTCCCCTTGTAGCCTGCTCCAGGCTAGGGTCTCATCAGCTAGAGTGCGGATGGTCACTCTTGCGCCACAGCCCCTCAAAGCCCCTGTCTACATGTGCTCGCACCCCCTCAGCCTGCAAGGGTCAGACTGACCATCGAAAATGATAACCTCTACTTTGTTCTTTTGTATCTTGATAAACTCTGAAGAAGTTGGAGCTGTTAAACTTTATGTTGGGGGAAACCTCAACACTGGTTTATTTGGTGTTGTGAAACCTCTTACTGCTTTCAATACACAATTAGGAATTTTAAAAAATTACTATTGGGACTTAGACTTAAAGGAATACCTTATATGTTATATTTCAAAGATTTGTAAATAAATCCAGTACTCACAGGTCTAAATTTAAATGTCAGTTACTAATTATTCATTTTACCAAAAGGCTTATAACTAATTTCTTTAAGAGGCAAGCTCTTCTGATGCATTATATTTTATTTATCTATTTTTGGCTATACTTGATCTTCACTGTTGCAAGGACTGTTCTCCAGTGTGGCAAGCCATGGCTACTCTCTAGCTGTGGTGTGCAGGCTTTTCATTGCAGTGGTTTCTCTTGCTGTGGAGCACAGGGCCTCAGTAGTTGTGGCTCCCAAGCTCTAGAGCACAGGCTTAGTTGTGGTGCACGGGCTTAGTAACGCTCTGTGGTACGTGGGATCTTCCTAGATCACAAATCAAACCTGTGTCTCCTGCGTTAGCAGGCAGATTCTTTACCACTGAGCCACTACCAGGGAAGCCCCCTCTAATGCATTTTAAACTATGATAAAATGCATTATTCATAGTTGACATACTACTCTTTAGGCATACAAGTGTTTCATATATAGAGAGATATAATTTTACCTTGGCAACAGTAATAACTCCTATTAATTTTCTGTAAAGTGAAAAGATAACAGTATTGGGACTGGGGATTCCATGAAGATAAAAATATGTATTGAAACTGAAGGCTGTTATTTACACCAAAGGGAGGAAGGGAAGGAAGGAGGGAGGGAGGAATGCATTTGTCATTTGCTGAGGAGCAGACCAAGTAGAAGGAAAAAGGAGTGTACTTTTCAGGTTCCCTATTACCACAGGGAAAGCTTTTAAATGATGTTGTATTTTTAAAATGCCTTTCTATTTTCTATTTGTGTTCCCGTTAGTGTATGTATGTGTGTTTTTTTTAAAAAAACTATACTTTTGGCAAACATAACCATATGATATATATAGTACCATTGTATTCTACCTATCACATTTACCAGATTTGTCTATCTAGAATTCCCCAATGGCTCAGCAGGAAAGAATCTGCCTGCAATGAAGGAGGGTTGAGAGATGTGAGTTCGATCCCTGAGTTGAGAAGATCCCCTGGAGGAGAAAATGGCAACCCACTCTAGTATTCTTGTCTAGGAAATCCCATGGACAGAGGAACCCAGTCGACTACAGTCCATAGGGTCACAAAGAGTCAGACACGATTGAGTGACTGAGTGCGTGCATGCACGTGCACACACACACACACCTACACACACACACACACACTCTATCTATCTACCTATCAACTATCTATATAGCCATCTATCCTTCTACTCATCCAGCATAAAAATTTCTGCAAAAGAAAAATACATTTTGCAAGAAAATCTTTCCATTTCTAATTCTATCACACTCTGGAATCTAGTCATAGAGATAGCTTCAAAAGGAAAAGATTATTGTCAGTCTTTGATTCTCTTCAGTATATCACATTTCAGGGCATTCAACAAGTCAAATGGCAACATAGTCATTGTTACTTTAGAAGCTATGGGGAGTAACCACACACATGCACACACATACCCCATGACTGTTTCTTCTTTGAGTTTATCACTACTGAAGAGAGAGAAACCCAACATGTGATCCCATCCCTGAAAATCAGCTTCTGCTACCAACAATAGAACACCCAGGGCAGGCAGGGGAGCTTGCGCCTGGAACACTCTGCACCCTTTACATGCAAGCTGAGGAGCACATCTCAAGCTAATTTATTCAGTAGAGCCAAGACATAAACATTCCTCACTCTTTTTCATGTTTTCACTTCATTTTGAGAAAAACAACACTGCCTAGCTCTCTTCTGCAAGAACTGTAGGCAGGACTAGTCTTCCGGGGGCTGGTGCCTCTGGGTCTGAATCTTTACCATATTTGGCTCCAGACAACTGGTAACCAGTATATAGCTCATGGCCAAATGTCCTTCGCATGGATTACTAATCCCAGTACCAGGATGTCCAGGTTGTGAGAGGCTATGAAATGCCTACAGTATGTCAATGGAATTCATCTGATGTGTGCCATACACTGCCTTTTTTAAAAGATTGGAGTACAGTTGATTTACAATGCTTTCTTAATTTCTGTTGTACAGCAAAGTGATTCAGTTATACCTATATATGTATATACCTTTGCAGCCAAAGATGGAGAAGCTATATAGAGTCAGCAAAAACAAGACCAGGAGCTGACTGTGGCTTAGATCATGTACTCCTTGCTGCCAAATTAAGACTTAAATTGAAGAAAGTAGGGAAAACCACTAGACCATTCAGGCATGACCTAAATCAAATCCCTTACGATTATACAGTGGAGGTGAGAAATAGATTTAAGGGACTAGATCTGATAGATAGAGTGCCTGATGAACTATGGACGGAGGTTCGTGACATTGTACAGGAGACAGGGATCAAGACCATCCCCATGGAAAAGAAATGCAAAAAAGCAAAATGGCTGTCTGAGGAGGCCTTACAAATAGCTTTGAAAAGAAGAGAAGTGAAAGGCAGAGGAGAAAAGGAAAGATATAAGCATCTGAATGCAGAGTTCCAAAGAATAGCAAGGAGAGATAAGAAAGCCTTCCTCAGCGATCAATGCAAAGAAATAGAGGGAAACAAAAGAATGGGAAAGACTAGAGATCTCTTCAAGAACATTAGAGATACCAAGGGAACATTTCATGCAAAGATGGGCTCGATAAAGGATGGAAATGGTATGGACCTAACAGAAGCAGAAGATATTAAGAAGAGGTGGCAAGAATACACAGAAGAACTGTACAAAAAAGATCTTCATGACCAAGATAATCACCATGGTGTGATAACTCACCTAGAGCCAGACATCCTGGAATGTGAAGTCAAGTGGGCCTTAGAAAGTATGACTACGAACAAAGGTAGTGGAGGTGATGGAATTCCAGTTGAGCTATTTCAAATCCTGAAAGATGATGCTGTGAAAGTTCTGCACTCAATATGCTAGCAAATTTGGAAAACTCAGCAGTGGCCACAGGACTGGAAAAGATCAGTTTTCATTCCAATCCCAAAGAAAGACAATGCCAAAGAATGCTCAAACTACTGCACAATTGTACTCATCTCACACGCTAGTAAAGTAATGCTCAAAATTCTCCAAGTCAGGCTTCAGCAATATGTGAACCGTGAACTTTAAGCTGTTCAAGCTGGTTTTAGAAAAGGCAGAGGAACCAGAGATCAAATTGCCAACATCCGCTGGATCATAGAAAAAGCAAGAGAGTTCCAGAAAAACATATATTTCTGCTTTACTGACTATGCCAAAGCCTTTGACTGTGTGGATCACAATAAACTGTGGAAAATTCTGCAAGAGATGGGAATACCAGGCCACTTGATCTGCCTCTTGAGAAATATGTATGCAGGTCAGGAAGCAACAGTTAGAACTGGACATGGAACAACAGACTGGTTCCAAATAGGAAATGGAGTACATCAAGGCTGTATATTGTCACCCTGCTTATTTAACTTCTATGCAGAGTACATCATGAGAAATGCTGGGCTGGAGGAAGCTCAAGCTGGAATCAAGATTGCCAGGAGAAATATCAATAACCTCAGATATGCAGATGACACCACCCTTATGGCAGAAAGTGAAGAAGAACTAAAAAGCCTCTTGATGAAAGTGAAAGAGGAGAGTGAACAAGTTGACTTAAAGCTCAACATTCAGAAAACAAAGATCATGGCATCCCATCACTTCATGGGAAATAGATGGGGAAACAGTGTCAGACTTTATTTTTGGGGGCACCAAAATCAGATAGTGACTGAAATTAAAAGTGCCATGAAATTAAAAGACGCTTACTCTTTGGAAGGAAAGTTATGACCAACCCAGATAGCATATTGAAAAGCAGAGACATTAGTTTGCCAACAAAGGTCCATCTAGCTAAGGCTATGGTTTTTCCCGTGGTCATGTGTGGATGTGAGAGTTGAATTGTGAAGAAAGCTGAATGCTGAAGAATTGATGGTTTTGAACTGTGGTGTTGGAGAAGACTCTTGAGAGTCCTTTGGACTGCAAGGAGGTCCAACCAGTCCATCCTAAAGACAATCAGTCCTGGGTGTTCATTGGAAGGTCTGATGTTGAAGGTGAAACTCCAATACTTTGGCCACCTCATGCAAAGAGTTGACTCACTGGAAAAGACCCTGATGCTGGGAGGGATTGGGGGCAGGAGGAGAAGGGGACAACAGAGGATGAGATGGTTGGATGGCATCACTTACTCAGTGGACATGAGTTTGAGTAAACTCTGGGAGTTGGTGATGGACAGGGAGGCCTGGTGTGCTGCGATTCATGGGGTCGCAAAGAGTTGGACACGACTGAGTGACTGATCTGAGATATATATATATATATATATATATATATATTATTTTTTTTAAAAATATTCTTTGCCTTTATGGCTTATGAATATTGAATATAGTTCCCTTTGCTATACATTAAGACCTTGTTGTTTATCCATCCTATGTATACTAGTTTGCATCCACTGATCCCAAACTTGCAATTCTTCCCTCTCCCACCTTGGCAACCAAAAGTCTGTTCTCTATATCTGTGAGTCTGTTTCTGCATCATAGATAGTTTCATCTGTGTCACATTTTAGATTCCACAAATAAGTGATATCATATAGTGTTTGTCTTACTCTTTCTGACTTACTTCACTTGGTTTTATGATCTCTAGTTGCTTCCATGTGGCTGCAAATGGCATTATTTTGTACTTTTTTTGGTGGCTATTTGTAGACATTTTTGACTGGTGGGTGGTGGTACATCACTGTAGTTTTGATTTGCATTTCTCTGATAATTAGCAATGTTGAGCATCTTTTCATGTGCTTATTGGCCATTTGTATATCTCCTTTGGAGAAAGAATATTATATTTAGATCTCCTGCCCATTTTTTGATTGAGTTTTTTGTTTTTTTGTTGTTCAGTTGTATGAACTATTCATATATCTTGGAAATTAAGCTCTTGTTGGTTGCATCATTTGCAAATGTTTTCTCTCATTCTGTAGGTTGTCTTTTCATTTTGCTTAAGGTTACCTTTGCTGTATTAAAACTTCTAAGTTTGATTAGGTCCAATTTGTTTGTTTTTGTTTTTTTTCCATTGCCTTTGGAGACTAACCTAAGAAAACATTGGTACGATTTATGTCAGAGAATGTTTTGGTTATGTTCTCTTCTAGGAGTTTTACAGTGTCATGTCTTATATTTAAGTCTTTAAGCTATTTTAAGTTTATTTTTGTATATGGTTTGAGACTGTGTTCCGACTTCATTGATTTATATGTAGCTGTCCAACTTCCCCAACACCATATGCTGAACAGACTGTGTTTGTCTCATTGTATACTGTTGCCTCCTTTGTGGAAGAATACTTCACCATAGGTGTGTGGGTTTACTTCTAAACTCTGTATTCTTTGTCATTTATCCTTATGTCTGTTTGTGCCAGTACCATACTGTTTTGATAACTGTAGCTTTGTAATATTGTTTGAAGTCTGGTAGGATTATGCTTCTTGCTTTGTTCTTTTTCCTCAGGATTTCTTCTGCAAGTCTAGGTCTTTTATGGTTCCATATAAGTTTTAGGATTATTTGTTCTAGTTCTGTGAAAAATATCATAGATAATTGATAGTGAAAAAGTCAAAGTGTTAGTTGCTCTCTTTACAACCCCCTGTACTGTAGCCCAAGAGGCTCCTCTGTCCATGGAATTCTCCAGGTAAGAATACAGAAGTGAGTAGCCATTGCCTTCTCCAGGGGATTTACATTAAATCTTTAGATATTTTTGGGTAGTATGTCCATTTTAACAATATTAATTATTTCAATCTAAAAGCAAGGGGTATCTTTCTGTTTCCTTGAATCATCTTCCATTTCCTGTATTAATGTTTAATTCTTATGTATAAGTCTTTCACCTCCTTGGTCAGGTTTATTACTAAGTATTTCATTTTGGGGCTTACAATTTTTAAAATTTTTATTTTTTACATTCCATTTCTTATATTTTATTGTTAGTGTAAAGAAATGGAACTAATTTCTGTATGTTAATCTTGTATCCTGCTATCTTGCTGAGTTCTTTTTTTAATTCTAGTAGTTTTGTGTGGAGTCTTTAGGATTTTCTATATATAATATCATATCAACTGCATATAATGAGTTTTACCACTTTTCTTCCACTTTGGATACTTTTCATTCCTTTTTATTTGTTTGATTGCTATGGCTAGGACTTCCAACTCTATGTTAAATAGAGGTAGTGAGAGTGGGCATCCTTGTCTTGTTCCAGATTTTAGTGGGAAGGCTTTCAACTTTTTACCGTTGAGTATTATGTTGGCACCAGGTTTGTCTCAATAATAAATACCTTTTTTATGTAGACATACCCACTTTGGTAAGAGTTTATCATGAGTAGATGTTGAATTTTATCAAATTCTTTTCTGCATCTATTGAGATGATCATACAGTTTTTGTCTTTTCTTTTTTTTTTGATGTGGTACATTACATGATTGGGTTGTGTATGTTGAACCATCCTTGTGAACCTGGGATGAATCCCACGTGGTTGTGGTGTATGATCTTTTTTTACATGTTGTTGGATTTGGTTTGCTGGTATTTTGTTGAGAATTTTTGCCTCTATTAACGAAGTGAAAGTGTTAGTCACTCAGTTGTGTCTGACTCTTTGTGACCCTATGGACTGTAGCCCACGCGGCTCCTCTGTCCATGGGATTCACCGGGCAAGAATATTGGAATGGGTTGCCTTTCCTTTCTCCAGGGAATCTTCTCAACCGAGGAATTGAACCTGAATCTCCCACATTACAGGCAGATTCTTTATTGTCTGAGCCACTAGGGAAGCCTGAATCTATTAATATATTTATGAAAGAATATTGGTCCATAATTTTCTTTTTTGGTGGTGTCTTTTTCTGGTTTTGATATCTGGGTGATGGTGCCTTCGTAGAATGTCCTTGGGAGTGTTCCTGCCTCTTTTCTATTTTTTGCAAATCTTATTTGCTTTCTGATCTTTATTATTTCCTTCCTTCTGCTGACTTTATGTTTCACTTGTTCTTTCTAATTCTTTTAAGCATTAGAAGAATTGATTGAGATTAGGTTAGGTTGTTTGAGATTTTTCTTGGTTTTTGAGGAAGGTCTGTATTGCTATGATCTTCCCTCTAAGGACTTCTTTTGCTGCACCTGATACATTTTTTATGGTTGTGTTTTCATTGTCATTTGTCTTAAGGTATTTTTTATTTCCCCTTTGACTTCATTGTTGACTATTGGTTTTTAGTGACATAGTATTTAGTCTCCATGTAATCAATTTTTCCTCACTCATTTTCTAGTTGTTGATTTCTAGTTTGTGCTGTTTTGGTCAGAAAAGGTGCTTAAAATAATTTCTATACTCTTAAATCTTTTGAACCTTGTATTGAGCCCTAGTATGTGGTCAGTCCTATAGAATGTTCCATGTGCACTTGAAAAGAATGTGTATTTTGTTTTTGTTTTTGGATGTAATGTCCTGAAAAATCAATGAAGTCTAACTGTTGTATTTGATCATTTAGGATCTCTGTTGCTTTATTGATTTTCTGTCTAGAAGATATGTCTGTTTATATGGGTGGGGTGTTGATGTTTCCTACTATTCTTGTATTCCTATCAATTTATCCCTTTATATCTGTGCATTTCTTTTATGTATTTGGGTATTTATGTATCTGGGTGCTCCTATGTTAGGTGCATATATGTTGATGAGTGTAAAGTCCTCTTTTTATGTTGATCCTTTTATAATTAGTGTCCCTCTTTATCTTTCTTTAGGCCTTTGTTAAAATTTTTATTTTGTCTGAGTATTTGATCTGAGTACTGCAACTCCTGCTTTCTTCTTATTTCCATTTATATGAAATATCGTTTTCCATCCTCTCACTTTCAATCTATGCGAGTGTCATGTGCTTTACAGTGGATCTCTTGCAGGTAGCATATTGTGGGTTCTTGTTTTATTGTCCAATCTGCCACTCTGTGTCTTTTGACTGGAGTATTTTTGTCCATTGATATTTAAGGTAATTCTTTACATATATGTATTCACTGGTATTTTAAACTAGTTTTCCAGTTGATTTTGTGTTTCTTGTTTGTGTGGTTTGATGATTTCTTTTTATTTTTTCCTTGTGTTTTTTTTCCTTACTGTATGTTTTTATTTGTGGCTACCTTGTTTTTTTGAGTGGGCAGATGACACCACCCTTATGGCAGAAAGTGAAGAGGAACTAAAAAGCCTCTTGATGAAAGGGAAAGAGGAGAATGAAAAAGTTGGCTTAAAGCTCAACATTCAGAAAACGAAGATCATGGCATCCGGTCCCATCACTTCATGGGAAATAGATGGGGAAACAGTGTTAACAGTGTCAGATTTTATTGTTTTGGGCTCCAAAATCACTGCAGATGGTGACTGCAGCCATGAAATTAAAAGACGCTTACTCTTTGGAAGAAAAGTTATGAGCAACATAGAGAGCATATTGAAAAGCAGAGACATTACTTTGCCAACAAAGGTCTGCCTAGTCAAGGCTATGGTTTTTCCTGTAGTCATGTATGGATGTGAGAGTTGGACTGTGAAGAAAGCTGAGTGCTGAAGAATTGATGCTTTTGAACTGTGGTGTTGGAGAAGACTCTTGAGAGTCCCTTGGACTGCAAGGAGATCTAACCAGTCCATTCTAAAGGAGATCAGCCCTGGGATTTCTTTGGAAGGAATGATGCTAAAGCTGAAACTCCAGTACTTTGGCCACCTCATGTGAGGAGTTGACTCATTGGAAAAGACTCTGATGCTGGGAAGGATTGGCAGCAGGAGGAGAAGGGGATGACAGAGGATGAGATGACTTGATGGCATCACTGACTCAATGGACATGAGTCTGAGTGAACTCCGGGAGTTGGTGATGGACAGGGAGGCCTGGCGTGCTGCCATTCATGGGGTCACAAAGAGTCGGACACGACTGAGCGACTGAATTGAACTGAACTGAACCTCTTCCTATATCTACTTGTTTTAGACTGATAGTCATATAGACTCAAACGTATTCTTTAAAAATAATTTTTTAAAATCTACTTTTTCTTACACTGCTTCTCCACATTTCATAATTTTGATGTCCTCTTACATCTTTTTCTTTATCCTTACTATTCATTGTGGTTATCATTTTCACAAAAATGTTTTGATTAAAAAAAAAATCTGTGTACTGGTTTAAATGATTTACTTTTCAAGTGTAATTTTCTCTTTCCTATAGATTCTTGCTTCTTTTATCTTTAGAGAAGACTTTCCAATATTTCTTTTAGGATAGGTTTAGTATTGCTATATTCTTTTAACTTTTACATGTCTAAGAATTTCTTTATCTCTCCTTCTATTCTAAATGATAATCTTGTGGGTAGAGTATTCTGGGTTTCCATTTTTTTTCCATTTCAGGAGTTTGAGTATATCTTGTTTCTCCCTTCTGTCCTAAAATGTTTCTATACAGAAATCAGCTGATAATCATATGAGGTTTCCCTTTTAATTAACTGTTTGTTTTTCCTCTTGCTGGCTTTAGAATCCTCTCTTTAAATCTTGCCATTTTTATTATAATATGTTTTGGTGTAGGTCTGTTTGGATTTATCTAGTTTGGAACCCTATGTGCCTCCTGTACCTGGATTTCTGTTTCCTTATTCAGGTTTGGGAAGTTTTTCAGCCATAATTTCTTCAAGTATATTTTCTCTTTCTTCCTCTTCCAGGATCCCTATTAAGTGTAAATTGTCATGCTTTATATTATCTCATAGGTCTCTTATACTGCTTTCATTGTTTTCATTTGACTTTCTGTTTGCTGTTCTGATTTGATGATTTTGTTCTATCTTCCCAGTTACTTATTCATTCTTCTGTATTATTCATTGTGCTATTCATTGCCTTAAGGTCTGTTTTCTCTCTGCAAATGTGTTTTATGATTTTTCTTGGCTCTTCTTCATAGTTTCTAGATCCTTTGTATAGTGCTCTGCATTTCTGTCAATAGCCTTCAGTATTTTTATTACCTCCTTTATTGAACTTGGGATCTAATAGACTGGAGAGATCTGTTTCATTGTTTATTCTTTGAGGGGAATTCTCTTGGTTTTTTAATTGGGAGTGGTTCCCCTGCTTCTTCATTTTACTTCTATTTCTTTTACTCTGTGAGTTTAGAAGAAACAATTATCTACTGTGGTCTTGGAGGGCTATTTATATATGCAAGCAGCCCTGTGTAGCTTGTGTGGGTTTAATATTTTTGGCATGAGGGCTGTTTTTAGTATGGATGCTTGCTGCCTCTTTCCTCAGCATGGACTGGCCATTATTCCCTTGATAAGGGTGTGTGGATGCAGTGGCTGGTGTCCACGCCTGGGTTCCTGGCAGCAGTGGCAGCTTGTGAGCACTCCTGGAGCCCTAGAGGGCAGCTCATGTCTCTCTTGGTGCCCAGGAGGGCAACAGCTGCCATGCTATCTTTTGATCAAAGGGAGTTGCGGATATGAGAAGCAATAACAACAATTCAAGCCAAGAAAGCATATCTTATTTCCCAAGGGAGCAAGAGTCACAGTTGAGAGGACTCTGTCTTTCAGGCCCCTGCAGAAGGCTTTGCTGGATGGCCCCCAAGGCTGGTGGGGAAAGTGAAAACACACAGGCCTGCTCCTGGAGACTGTCTCAGGCATCTGGTTCAGGGACCGGGGTGCTGTGCACTGAATCTGGGGTCTTATTTTGGTGATTTAGTGGCCTGAAGGAGCTTTTGGCAGTGATTACATACACTTGGCTCAGGAACGAAGCATATGCTTGGCAAAGCCTGACTCGTTATTTTCTGATAATGTTTTCATCCTCAGATTAAAAATATCACCCATTGTGTGGTGGT